>NC_056743.1:260944911-261249911 GCF_019279795.1 Protopterus annectens
TATATATATATATATATATATATATATATATATATATATATATATATATATATATCTATGGATTCACTTTATAAGCTTGAACTTCTGAAATCTCGAATTGCAGAATCTTGAGCCTATAAAGTAGAAAATCCAAATATCCGAAACTACACAATCACGAAGCCTTAAATCCCGAAACCTCAAAACAGCGAAATTCAAACTCCCAACACTTTCAAACACCATTACAACACACACTCACAGAACTAAATAAGCACACACAAATACCTTTATGATATGCACCCCACACCCCCCCCACTTAAATATTCTAAATCCAGGGTCACACTACATACACACAGACACAAAACACCACCATACAAACTACATTCTTCTTCTACACACACATCACAGTAACAACACACTCTAACACACACTACAGTCCATACCCAACAACCTTAAACATAAACACTTACCTGAATCCACGAACAAAGTGCAACACCAGAACCGCTAATGCAAAATCTTCCACATTCGAGATTTTGAATTTCACGCTTTTGGGGTTGTGATCTTCCAATTCTTCCACTTTATGAACTCGAGAAACTGAATTTCGAGATTTCAGTGTTTCGAGCTTATAAAGTGTTCCCATATATATATATATATATATATATATATATATATATATATATATATATAGATATATATGTGTGTGTGTGTGTGTGTGTGTGTGTATACTCTCACACACACACACACACACACACACACACACATATGGTGTTCACTGAAACTGATCTAATGTTGAAAATTCTGATAGTCAAACACTGACAAAAAATATCTAGAACACAAAATATTAGCAGAAACTGAGCATACACACACACACACACACACACATGTACATATATACATAAAGGTAAAAAGGAGTACCAAGGCACGGTCTAGTCTTCACAAATAGCAGGCAGTCAAAATTGTTTTGTGCTTTACACATGTACATATGTATATGTATATGTACATATACTCGTATTTATTTAATTATAGGTGTATGTGTATGTACAAAATATAGATTAAGTAAGGCCACCTGAATTATGGATGCCATAAGCTCCTTATGATACATGTGGTCCTTTCTTTCAGCCCAAGGTAGACATACATGTGGTCAGGCTCAAGGAATAAAGTTCTACATACATGAACTGTTTCTCAGGTATGTAGGAGTAGGGTATAAAATCCAGCCTCCGAGTCTTTTACTTGTGAAGTTAGAAGCAGGATGAAATGCAACAAACTAATTGTGAGATATGTTACCATTTTTGAGAGGAAGGTATGAAGATATGCAGACAGATAGACAGATGGCAAGATGACTAGAAAGAAGTCAGAAATAGTTCAAAGGAATTTATTGGAATAAGGCACAGGATTCTGACAGTCAGCTCCACCCCACAGTAATAGAACATTCTGGGTGAACCAGTAGTAGAACTCTGTGGTCTCTTCTCAAGGACTTCAGCAGCGCTGTTCTACAGGGAGAACAGCACAGACTCCAGCAGTAGATATCGGAAATCTTGTAAAGCTATCCCAAACATCTTCTGCTGTCGAGGGTGGTAAAGGAAGGATTAGGAAGGAAAAGTCAAATTCAGGGAGAACTGAGAGGTATGCTTCTATAGACGCGGCAGACCAAAGGTCTTTTTTCTGCATCTGGATATGTCCGTTCCCAACATATTTATTCTTTGTTTCAGTTAGTGAAACATATTATGACCTTACAATTTAATATCATTGAAAATTGTATTGTCAGTATAATAAAACCATGCTTTTGACCATAAAGAGTTTCCCAGGCATCTGCAGTGAGTCACAGGAAATGTTAATGTCTGATGGCATTGTTTACATAGTCTGAGGGTTCATATTTGTAGCTACTATGAAGAAAACAGTAAGAGTAGCAGGTATACTAATGTGTAGTTATTAACAAAGGAATTTAGAAAAAAAGAGCATAAAATAGTCCACACTTACACTATTGTGGAAAATCAGAATAAATCAGTATGTTGCTGAAGAGCAGCTTGTATTAAAATAATTTAAAATGCAGATAAACATCGCTACTTTTTCCTGACTGATACCATAGGAATTTGTTCAGTCCACTGGCTGCTCCAACGTATCCCGTATCACTTTTCGAGCCATAAAGGACAGTTTAAAACTGTATAGTTCATCAAATGAGGAACTGAAAGCACAACTGCAAGTGGTTAAAACTTTTTCAGATGATACAAGAATGTTATTTGGTCTTCATAAATGTACAAAAGCAACCTTTAAAGCAGGAAAACTGCAGCACCAAGAAAACATCAGTTTGGGACAGGAATGCAGTATAAAAAAACTTGAGCAAGAGGGATGTAAAAGATTTGGGAACTGGTGAAGAATAAACAATAAAACATGGACAAATCTGAATAAAACTTTGTGCAGAATATTTTAAAATTCTTAAATTTAGGAACAAAGTCCAAGCTATAAACCAATTTGCTCTTCCTGTCCTAACATACAGTTTTGGAGTGATTGATTGGCCCCAAAAGGTGCTGTATAGGTTAGACAGGAAAACAAGAAGGACACTTCATGTTCATCAAATGATTTATAAAAATCCAATCATACCAAAACTATATATTCCCCATTATGACAGAGGTATAAGCCTCCTAGAAATTGATTATATATATAGATCTGCAATTGTAGGACTGCATACATATCTGCTGACCTCACAAGTCCCAAACATAGTGAAAGTTTTAAAACTTCAGGAAAATGAGTTCCCTGCTTAGTTTAGCAGAAGCATATTAGTATCAAGTGGGACAGAAATCAAACCAGAAGTAGATAAAACCCGGCAGCAACTGAATGTGCCAAAAAACAAAACAAAAAGAATATAAGATGAAGGTTCAGATGCAAAGGCAAGAAATGTGGCAAATGCATAAATATAGTTGCAAGCATAGAAAACTCTTGGAACAACCTCATGTTGATCAGGATAAAATGCAGGAATGGTTAAGGAGATGTGAATTTATACCAAAAGATGAAAGGTTAATATTGGCGGCCCAAGATAGTGGACTATGTACACATTGGTTTGCAAAGTCTATTGAACATGTGGGAGAAACAGATGAATGTATGGTCTGATGTTATCAATTTTCATTCTATCCCCAACTGTTGGATTCAGATCCAAACCTCGAATCAGACTCGGCCATTACTAAAGCTCGTGGTAACCAAAAAGCTCTCAAGCTTCTCCCTTGCCCATAATGCATCAACCCTTAATATACCCCAGATCTTGTTTGTCCCTTTTTGCAAAAAGACACGGTCAGCCTTAGCTCTTGAGTTTCATTCAGATAAGTGCAGTTTCTTCTCTTTAAATTTCTTAAATTTCTCATTATATATTATTTCCTTACCCTTTTATGGTATTGTAACTCTTTTTTTGGTAGTTTTTCCCTATTTTCTGTCTCTTGTACTCACTAGAGTGGCACTAATACCATTGTTTGTATTCTTTCTTTTCTTTTTCTTTATATATATATATATATATATATATATATATATAAAATATCTTACTCTGTACTACTGTTATTTTCTTATTGTCACTGACATGTCTGAGAAAGGATCTTCCAGTTTTAAAAAGTGTCTGAAATATAGGGACAAATTGCCTTTTTCAACCACCCATACTCTTTATGTATATTGTTTAGGCTTGTAACATCTTCAGGAGAATTGTTCCATGTGTGATGATTTTAACTCCAGGGCTCATGTGGATAGGAAAAATAAACTTATCGTCAAAGGTTTATTGTCATCTTGTTTTGCTGAAGCTATCGCTGGGCCTCATTCCCCCAAAATTAAAGTTAAGGAGTCCATGTCAAAGTCTCTTAAGCCTTCCACTTTCTCGACTCCATCTTCACAGCCATCAAGGAAGAGATCAACATTTGATCCAAGAATATCTCAAAGCTTTTCCCCTTCAGATCTGAAAAAGAAGAAGCTAGTGGAGCTTATGTCCTTGGATCCTAAAGAAACCTACTGATCCAACTGCTTTGGGTCTGACTATTACTCCAAGGACCAGATATTCCCCTTCTTATGATCCCATGCCTTCCAGGGTCCCATCTCCTTTTTTGGAAAGATGCCAATCAAAGTCACCTTCCCTTGCCTCATTTCATTTGTCCAGGAGTTTGACTGACGAAGATGTGGACAGAATGATAAGGAAGTTTCTCTTGGCACAGATCCATATGGGCGTTTTACCGGCTCCTACCCCCTTGGTTCAGGAGGCCCATCCATCTACCACACCATCACTTCTTACTCCTTCTGTGATCCCTTTGGTTGCTTCAGAGTCCCTGGATTTGAATCTTCTGGGTCCATTTAGCTTGGATCTAAAGATAACTTTATCTTCGGACTCAAAGCTAACTTTGAGTGCACCAGCTCTGACATCTTTGGATCTGGATGATCCTTTGAGTCATAGCTTCCTTGTTGGATCCGAGGCATTGGAGTTAACTCTGAAGGTTTCAAAGCCATCTCTGCATGTTGCTGCTTCAGCACTGGATAGCTCAGCTCTGACTTCCACCAAGGGGAGATTGCTTTCAGGGTGGGAGGAGACAGCAGTCCAGAAGCCTGCCTTCTCAGTGCTGAGGTCTTTCTTCTGTCCAGAGCAGTCTGATTTTGAGGTAATGAAGAGGGTGTTTTCTGCTCCAGCAGGACTGACGAATCCAGCCCCTTTGGATCTTCAATCTAGTTCCCAGATGTCTGTGGGCTTGGAGCCTCAGTATTCTACACCACAGGGACACCTAACTTGAGACCCACAGACCACCCAGCAGGGTTTCACAATCTCTTCCAAAACTTCCCTGGAACATCCCACCAAGGAATTCCCTAGGCAAAGAAAGTGCAAGACGAGGCACCTGGACTCTCCACAAGAGTCAGTCACTGAGGATATGGATTTCAATGAGGGTGAAGTGTCCCCATGATCACCTCTGGAAGACATCTCATTTGGAGACATCCTTGAGATCCTTAAGCAGAGAGGTGCATGGACCCCCAGCAACCCTACAATGGAGGAATGAGTATTTCTGGAGGCCTTTGGAGTTGGCCCATCTACCTCCTAGGTTATTCTGCATGCTGATGAGCTCATTGATTTGGTCTCTCAGTGGGCACTGAAAGAGCCTGACTCAGTTTAGCTAATCCCTAAGAGGCCAGATTGGATTCTGGATCCACCTGTTAGGAAGGAATTTTGGAGTAATGGGCTGCCCCTGGATGCCATGGTCATGACAGCAGTCACCAAAAAGGAACTTGCCTCACACAGTTCCTCTGTTCATCCCCACAACAGGGAGTCTTGAGCAATGGACAGGTTTGGGAAATGTGTCTATGCTTCAATGACCTTCGCTCTTAGGTCACTGAACTATTTGACAAATTTTACTAGGCTACAAAGGGACTCAATCAAAGAACTTTCAAAATCCCATTCAGGGACTGTTTTTGTTGAGGCCCAATCATCTGTGGCCTCCCAGTTGGCTACCCTCCATTCCATTTTGAATTCATCCATGAGGCTTATTTCACATCAAGTGAAGGTGCCTCAAGGGCAGTGGGTTCAGGCATATCCATTAAGAGGCATGCTTAGATACGCTTATGTGATTTTGCGCAGCCCTTCAAGTCCTCGTTCATCAGTGCTCCCTTAGATGGCAGTTCATTGTTTGGCCCAAATGTGAAGGATACATTATCCAGGTGTGAGAAGGATGGAAAGATCTTCCTTGCAATGGGCATATGTTTTTCCATTCCTCAACAATCCTTTTCTAGGAAATAATGAGGTGGTTGGAAAATGTGTTTCAGGAAGTCCCAAGGTACTTTCCAAGACACATGTGGAGAAATTTCCCCTAGGGGCAGAGAGAGGAACTCTAATGGATGATGACATTCCTGTGGTAGATCAGGCCCTCAAAACCATGCATCCACAGATTCTTTCTCTGATACACCCTACCAGCACTCCTGAAAGGAGGCCCAATTGTCCACTTCTGGAGGCAAACAGGGGTCAATTATCCCTGCACCAGAGAGCCTGGTTAGACATAAGAGCTACTTGTGTACAGAGGATTATTTCCAGAGGTTATATAATTCCCTTCTTCCTTCCACTCCAACTGTATGCAAAATTCCCAGTGCTCCACCCAGTCAGAGGAAAGCAGCCACATTACAAATACAAAAGACATTGGGGTCCTACAGACATTGGATCCTACTCAATTTGGCTTTGTCAAGGGCAGATCCTGCCTTTTGAACTTGGTCGACTTTTTTGAAACAGTCACTAAGGCCATTCATGAGGGTAAGGCAGTTCACACAGCCTACCTTGACCTTGCAAAAGCCTTTGACACAATACCCCACTCGGGCATCATAGACAAACTCACCAGCTTAAATGTAAACCCATATGTCACAAGATGGATTGCAAACTGGTTCAAGGACAGAACCCACAGGGTCAGAGTTGCTGGAGCTATGTCAGACTCTAAGCCAGTCACAAGCGGTGTCCCACAGGGCTCAGTCCTGGGACCCCTCTTGTTCGGCATTTATTTTTCCGAAGTACAGGAAAACATAGGAGGATTGTGGCTGACAAAGTTCGCAGATGACTGCAAACTGGGCGCCATAACTGATACTCCAGCGGACACAAACATCCTTCAGAGAGGCCTCATAGAAATGGATAATTGGTGAAAGAGCCATGGCCTTAAGCTGAACGCCAAAAAATGTATAGTCATACCCTTTGGGAAAAACAAGGTACCGACAAATTACCACATAGGTAGTAATCCATTAAGTATGGAAGAGGTAATCAGGGACCTAGGGACCCAGGTTGACAGTAACCTCTCATTTGACACTCACATTGCCAAAGTGGTTAGGAAGACCTTCTATATTGCCCACCTTATCATGAAGGGTTTCACATCTAGATCAAGAGAGGTCATTGTGCCCCTGTACTCTTCTCTTATCAGGCCAATGATTGAGTACAATGCCCCATTTGGGATGTATCTCACCCGACACCTGCAGCAGTTGGAAAGACCCCAAAAGTTCCTCACCAAGGGGATAAAGGGTCTTAAACATATGTCATATGCTGCCCGACTGAAAAAACTCCAGCTCTATTCAGTTGCATACCGCCTACTCAGAGGTGATCTGTGCCTGACGTACAAGGCCTTGTCCTGAATTAATGGACATGCTCCACCTCAGAAAATCCAAATCCATCAGAGCCATGAGAACAAGTGACTTAAACCTCAACACAGAAATAAATAGGACGTGCTGGAGGGACAGATTCATAACCCAGAGGCTCCCTACACTCTGGAACAGAATCCCAGTCCATGTTAGGCAGAGCCCCTCACTGACTCTATTCCAGAGAAATCTCGACGAGTGGATGGGAGATCGTAGGTTTACCCCGGGGGTCATCTCTGTGTCACTACTAGACAGAGGCATAGTAAACTAAACCCTAAAAGGGCATAGTATTCTCATCCTAAGGGGTGGTGTAAGCCACATACACTCTGGCTAGGCTTATAAATGCCTTAGGGCAGATAGCCTAGTACGAACCTATGAACCTATGAACCTATAAAAGCTGCTAGAAAAAAAAGTCATCCAAGAAGTACTGCCAGACCAGGCAGAATGCAGATCTTATTCAAGATTCTTTTTAGTGCCAAAGAAAATAGGGGGGCTGGAAACCAATTTTGGATCTCAGCATATTGAACAAGTCAGTTCGACATACAGAGTTTCAGATGGTCATGGTTCAGTCCATTCTCCCATTCTTGGGCAAAGATGATTGGATGTGCTCTATAGAGCTTCAGAAAGTGTACTATCACATAAAGATGAACAGACAATCCATAAGGTATTTACACTTCCAGCTGGGAGCCAGTCATCATCAGTTCAGAGCACTGCCCTTTGGCCTCACTACAGGCCCCAGAGTGTTTATAGGTTCATAGGTTCATACTAGGCTATCTGCTCTAGGGCATTTATAAGCCTAGCCAGAGTGTGTTTGGCTTTCGCCACCCATTTCAAATGAATTTTGCTATGCCTTTTTTCGAGGTTAGTATACTGTGCCTCTAACAGAGACACAGAAGTGATACCCAGGGTAAACCTACAATCTCCCATCCACTAATCAAGATTCCTCTTGAAGAGAGTCAATGAGGGACTCTGCCTAACCTGGACTGGGATTTTATTCCAGAGTGAATGGAGCCTCTGGGTTATGAATCTGTCCCTCCAGCATGTCCTATTTATTTCAGTGCTGAGGTTCAAGTCTCTCGAGCACTTAGCTCGATGGGATTTGGATTGTCTGAGGTGCAGCATGTCCATTAATTCCAGGTTGGAAATGGCTTTATACATCAGGCACAGATCGCCTCTGAGCAGGCGGTATACCACTGAGTAAAGCTGGAGTTTCTTTAACCGGGCAGCATATGGCATCTGTTTGAGCCCTTTGATCCTCTTGATGAGGTACTTTTGGGGTCTTTCCAGTTGCTGCAAGTGTCTGTTAAGGTACATCCTAAAAGGGGCATTGTACTCAATTATGGGCCTGATGAGGGATGAGTAAAGAGGCACGATGACCTCCCCTGATCTAGATGTGAATCCCTTCATGATTAGGTAGGCTATATAAAATGTTTTTCTAACAACTTTGGCCACGTGGTTTTCAAATGAGAGATTGCTATCAACTTGGGCCCCCAGGTCCCTAATTACTTCTTCCATACTTAATGGATTACCACCTATGTGGTAATGTGTGGGCACTTTGTTTTTGCCAAAGGGGATGACTATACACTTTTTGGCGTTTAGCTTGAGGCCATGGCTCTGGCACCAGTTGTCTGTTTCTATGAGGCCCTTTTGTAGGATGCTTGTGTTGGCTGGAGAGTCGATTATGGCGCCTAGTTTGCAGTCATCTGCGAACTTGGTCAGCCAAAGTCCTTCTGTGTTGGCCTGTACCTCCGAGAAATATATACCAAACAAGAAAGGTCCCAGGACTGAACCTTGTGGGATGCCACTTGTAACTGGTTTGGAGTCTGACATGGCTCCAGCAATTCTAACCATATGGGTTCTGTTCTTGAGCCAGTTTGCAACCCATCTAGTGATATAGGGGTTTATATTTAAGCTGGTGAGCTTATCTATAATGCCTGAGTGAGGTATTGTATCGAAGGCTTTTGCGAGGTCCAGGTAGGCTGTGTGGACCACCTTCCCATCGTCAATGGCCTTGGTGACTGTTTCAAAGAAATCGACCAGGTTTAAGAGGCAAGATCTGCCCTTAACAAAGCCGAACTGGGTAGGATCCAGTGTCTGTAGGTCCCCAATATCTTTATTTATGAGGTCTATGATGATCCTTTCCATAGCTTTGCAGACCAAGCTAGTCAGTCTTATGGGGCGATAGTTTCCAGGATCCGTTGAGGCACCACCTTTGTGGAGAGGGACCACTGTTGCTGTTCGCCACTCTTTGGGTACATATCCTGTAGTAAGGCTGAGATTGAACAGTAGTTTTATGTTTGGGTTTAGCTCTTCTTGGAGTTCATGTAGGACGCAGCCCGGGACACCATCTGGTCCCATTGATGCTATGTTTTTTTGGTTTGGAGAGGGCGGCTCTTACCTGAGCATCTGAGATGTCAGGGGGGCAGCACTCTGCTGGGATAGATATTTGCCCTTTTGGTGGGGAGGGGGGGGAGAAGTTTGCGCTGAACCTGTCAGCTAGGATGTTGGCAATGTCTGTTGGTTCCGTGTATTTTTTGTCATTTTGGACTAATTCTGAGCATATCTGGGAATTCCCACCCAGGTTTCTAACATAACTAAAGAAAGCCTTGTGATTATCCTTAGTGTCCTGTGCAATTTTTCTCTCGAAGCTGGCCTTAGATGATTTTATGAGTGCCCGTAGTTTTTTGCTAATACTGATCAGAGATGCCTTCCCTTTTTGGGATTTTGCTCTATCATGTGGTAGCTTCCTCCTTCTATTGTATAGTTTGTTTATGGCTGGGGTCCACCAGACAGGACTCCTGCCTTTGGAGGATTGGGTCTTGGTTTTATTTGGGATTGAATGATCCATGCATTCCTGAAGGTGTTCATAGAATGCGTTTATAAAGGATTCTGTGGTCTGGGCCGTATTTTCCACAGGCCCAGGGGCTTTGAAGGATTCCACTTGGGTTTTGAAGAGTGTGAAATTTGCTTTACAGAAGTTTTTCACTGTGGTTTTCTGGGCAGGGGGTGGGGTCGGGATGTGAATATCCAGTGAGATTAGTTTATGGTCTGATCTTACCAGTGAGGGATACACTTCTGGTCTGGAGCATAGAGCCACTATGTTGGTGATGATCAGGTCCAGTATGTTTTCCCCTCTTGTGGGAGTGGTAACAAGTTGTTCCATAGCATTTGAGTTTATAAATTCTAGGAACCTTTGGGCTAGGGTGTTGGAGCTAGAGTAATGCTCCCAGTCTATGTTTGGGTAGTTGAAGTCGCCCAATATAATGGTGTTTGGAGAGACCTTCACATTTTCAGTGTTCTCAGGAAGGCCGAGTGGGGTTCCTGGGTTTGGGAGGGTGGTCTGTAGCAGGCTATAAACTGGAAGGCAGTTTTACCCACTGTTAGTTGCACATGGATAGTCTCTGATGCTTCGTGCTGTGCCACCAACCTGGAGGTGTGGGTATCTTTGACGAATATTGTTACTCCCCCTCCTTTTGTGTTGTTCGGTCCACGTTTTGGGGCCGAAAAGCATGGTATGAGGTATAACCTGGTAGTGCTGGGGTGCTCTCGGGAGCCTTGAACCAGGTTTCTGTTACTGCACAGATATCAGTGTTCTCCATGCTAAGGAGAGTTTCGAGTGCATGCATCTTGAGGTTTAGACTTCTGGCGTTGAGTAGCATTACTCTTAGTTTCTTATCCCTTGTGATACCTATGGAGGTGGGTTTGTCTTTTCAGCCTTGCCTAAAAAAGGCACTATGGGGGTGGCAAGAGCCTTTGCCAATATCCGAAAGCCCAGGGGTGACAGGTGCAAGCCGTCCCTAGCGAAGCATCGTGGCTTGTCGAGCATGTCATCCCAGGCTGACAGGCATTGGATCCCCTTTGAATGACACCAATACTTAAGCCAATTGTTGAAATTGATCATCTTGTCTTCATATTGTGGCATCATTCTTGGTGAGGGTAACATGCTACTCAAGGTCAGGGTCATACCGGCCTGGGCTACATGCTCAGAGAGCTCCTCTATGTCTCTTTTCATGTAGTCCAGGGAGGTACGTCTCAGGTCATTCACACCAGCATGGACAATGACTGAGTCATATTTGTACTTGCCTTGGAGTGACCTGAGTGCTTGTGTTATGTGGCGGATCCTAGTGCCCGACACGCAGCTCAACGTGACCTTCTCCTTGTTCAGCATGGTGAGTGGGACGTCAGTGTGCCTGATGATAGAGTCACCTATTACAAGTGTATCAGGTGTGTTGTTTAGCCTTAAGGGCTGTGACTGTTTGGCACACTGGCTTTGTGAGCAATGTGTTGCACATGTTTTGTTTTGGGGTAGCGGTTGCTTGGGTGTCTGCTTTGGAGGTCTCTGCTGCTTAGGCAGATTTTTCTTTAGAGCCTCCGAGTATGTTTTTGTGTGTTTAGTGTTTGGTTTGCTGTCATGGTAGGTCTATGTGAGACTGGAATTGTAGTGAGTGTGGTTTCCTTCTCCTCCTGACTGGTTACTCCAGTACTGAGTTGAGAGAGCTTAGCCTCCAGTTTGGCTATATGGTTGCTTCTCTCACATGTGTTGGAATTTGTTGGGAGGAGGAGAGGGTTGTCTGTGTACATGAGACAGTTGTAACATTGCCTCAAGATTCCCAGATTCACCAGCTGGACCGGAGAAGAGATTGACAACTGACCTTTGGACATGCTAGAATAGTATTGGGAATTCCTTTATAATTGAAAAAAAGGGCCAATGGGGAACAAGGTACTCAAGGGGAGTTTGAGGGTGTAGTGCTTTTAATTTTTTAGTGCTGACTTATATAATTGCTTTAGTGAGCAAGTGCCAGGCTTTAGAGTAGGAATAGGGTGTTTATTATGAGAACTAGATCAGTTCTAAGGGAAAAAGTGAAGAGCAGACTTTGTGGAGCCGAGAATGGTTTAAACCCAATTAAGCGGAGCTGCCCAATGCTGCGCTATGTGCAAAATTGCGCCAAGCTGTGCCAAAGCGGGTTTTATACCGGGGGACTTGAAAGAGCTAGAAATTGGCCCAAAACGGTCAATAGACTACCAGATTCTTGTGCTGGGAACACTCCTCCAGGGATAGATAGGCTACTCTAAGCTCCCCACTGCCACTGGTGAACAAAGAAGCCTCCCTTTATCCAAGAAAGGAAATGGGCAACACAGGAACTTTCCAAAAGTTCAGAATACAGCAAAGCCTGTATTTGGACTACTCTAGGTCAGGAAAGACGGGAAACAAGGATAATGTTTTTGTTTTTTTTCTTTTTTGCAACAAACAGCAGGAAAATGTAATACATATGTAACACAGGCTAGCGCACTTGAGTGTGTAGCCTCAACAGGTAAATGCAACAAACAGGACAAACTTTAAAAGTGCAGGTGCAAAAACAACTTTAAACAGTTTAAAACAGTTCAAGAAGCAGAAATACTTGCATGGCATTGGTGGTAGCTCACTTGAGACTGAAGGGATTCCACGCATTTCTATATCTAGATGACTGGCTCATTACTGCCCCAACCAGGCATCTGATAATCAGGGCAAGGGATCAGGTACTTCAGATTTGTTTTCATCTGGGGATAACCATAAATTATGACAAGTCTTACCTACAACCGACTCAAATTTTGAAATTCATAGGAACAGTCGTCAACACGAAATCAGTGACAGGTTCTCTTCCTCTCTCAAGAGTATAGACTATCAGATTCTAAGTCAAGAGAATAATTCACAGAAACAACATTGCAGCCAGTTCGATACTTCAAACCTTGGGATCAGTGTCAGCTGCCATAATCTTAGTTCCCCTAGCAAGATTTCATATGACAATATTTTAGTGGATAGCATGTTGTGACAAGAGAAGGTACTGCCAGCACAGCTAGCTGCAATTTTGTAAATAATTATATGTCATTTCTGAATATCAAACTGATTTATACAAGATACTGGTGTTACAAATATATTAGAACTGTATGTCATGTGTCTATCAAACTGATTTGTACAGACATTTGTGCTGAAAAGGCAGTTGCAAAGTGCTTGTGTTTGAAATGTATCCACAGTGTGCCCTACTGGAGAAAACAGAAATGTACATGCACTATTGTAACTGTTTAAATGTACACATTTAACAGAGGAAACTTGAACTCAGGATATTATCCTCAGTCCAGCAAACTTTAAAATATATCGGAAATTAAATCACTTTATAGGCTAGGCCATAAATATGCTATCCCACAGGTTTCAATGCAGCCAGAGACACAAAGTCTGTACCAGGAAGCTTTCTGTATTGTCTTTGAGGTGAACTAATTACTAACCTCGAAGTGTGGAGGTATGCAATTGTTTTATGACTTTCAACACCTGCCACAGATCTGAACAAAAAGCCCTTGTGTATGTATTTTTACAGGTAGGTGCTAAGTCCTGCCAGCTTCGAGCAATTAGGTTTTGCATGGGAACTAGAAGTCAGATGACCAGAAGAGATATCATTTTGCAAGCTATCCCAGAGGTAATATTTTAGATATATTTTGAGAAGTCTCTTAGTGAGACTGAGCATTTTGTATTCTGTCTTGGGCCTGACAACAAGAAGGACCATTCACCATATCATTTGCCTTGCTCTATTAAGTATGTAGGGATTGGAATAGCAATTTTCTTAGATTCAGTCAGGAATATAATGAAACTTAGTTTAGATATTGTTTTTCTTTATTTGTCTGAGCCTGTCCTTCAGTGTTATTTTAAATATTTCTTCTGATTTGAACTCTGATGTCACTGTGAATATATACTTAGTACTTTCTTGTTCTTTTATTATTTATTATTAAACATATTTAAACCTTTCATTGTGGCTGATCTTTGTAGAGATATTTAAGTTTTGAGAGTCCTTGCATATTTATTTGGTGACACTGTGTGGGCCACTCATAATAGCCCTGCTCTTGGTCAAATTACCATTTGTATTTATATTAATTTCAATCAGTATATTGGGTACCCTTGGAAGAGCCTACCTAGTAAACCCATGTCAGCCTTTCCCAGGTGAGTGTGTGTGTAAATCAAATCTCAAAGAGGGTATGTGTCAGCTACTTGGGCAGGGACACGAAGCACTGGTTGGACAGAGAGGGTAATGGAGGTCTTGGCTTGGACACTCAACTGAGAACTCAACTCTATAGCTGTGCAAGCAGGGAGTCTTACTGGGGATCTGGAGAAAGAGGGCGAAACCAGCCCCAGACTGACTGTGTTCCCTGTGTGCTCTTAAGGGAAATTGTGATTGATGCAGACAGCTGCATCAGGTGATACTGTGTGTGTATCTGTTATCCTCCCAGTGAATGGTCCCCACAGGTGTCAGTAGTGAGGACTGAGGCTCCTTGATTACTGGTGCAGAGGTGGAGGGCTGTCACACATGTCAACACAAATAAGAATCACTCAAGCATGCAAGTGATACCTCAGGTGGTGGACTCATTCAGATAAAATTCTATAAGTTCATCCTTTCATTCTCCCTCAGCTCAAGGCCATTGTGACCATGGATGCTTCCCAGTGGGGGAGGCACTTTCTGGAGAGAACAGTCCAAGACGCTTGGTCCACTGAAGAGGCCAACTTGCATATCAATGTCCTAGAGATGACAGCCGTGCTTTTAGCATTGCATGCCTTCCAAGACTCTCCCTCTTTAGGGACAAATGTGATTCAAAGAGACAATATGCTGGTGGTTTGGTACATCAACAAATAAGAAGGGACCAGATCTTATGCATTGTGTTGAGTGGCACTCAAGAGTGTGGCACTGGGTCATCTCATCCAACCACTTTCTCACAGCAATGCACATTCCAGTGAAATCCAGTGTGATAGCAGACAAATTGAGCAGGTCCATTCTTCTACCTCACAAGTGATTTCTCAACACGAAAGTGGCAGAAATGGTTTTCCTCCAATGGGGCCAGCCTTGCTGTGATGGTTTTGCTTCTTCCCTAAACAACAAATGCAGCAGCTACTTTGTCCTAATCCCCCATCAGGGGGAATCACAGAGGGAAGCTCTACTTCATGATTGCCCCCCCCAGTCTACTTTATGATTACCCACCAATTCCTCTAATCTAGAAATTCCTGCATAAAGCCACCAGGTTAAAGAGCAAAATTATCCTCCTTGCACCTTACTGGCTTCATCAGATTTGGTTCCCCTTCTTGTGGCCTCGTCTTCTTTGCCAGCCTTGGATTTTGGATCCAATTCCAGATCTCCTGTCACATCTGACAGATATGGTCCATTCGGATATCTCAAACCACAAGCTAACAGCATGGTTTCTCCATTTCTGTTAACAGCCAGAGAACTGATGCTCTCTTGCCCTGTCCATCATATTCTTTTATCTTCCTATAAACCTTCAACAGGAAAGCTTTATACAAGAAAATTGAAAAGTTTTGTTTGCTGGGCACAACAAAAACATATTGATCCCTTTTCAGCTCCGATACATTACATCCTTGAATTTTTAGCTTTGATCTTTAATGAGTGGGCGAGCTCCTCTACCATTAAGATTCAATTAGCAGCAATATCTTAATTTTCATATTGGATTTGGAAATTCATCTGTGGCCTCTTGTAAAATTTTTAAAGCATTCTTAAGAGGCACTCTTCTATTGCGACCTCCATATAAAGATCATATTCCACCATGGGATTTGAACTTGGTACTGCAGGCCTTAATTCATTCCCCCTTTGAACAAGCAGCTAAATGTCAACTTAAGTTCCTGACTTGGAAAACTGTCTTTCTAGTGGCCTTTACCTCAGCCAAAAGAATTTCAGAACTTCAAGCTTTGTCATTGAAATCTCCCTAATTGACTTTGCCATAAAGATAGAGTTGCATTATGTACCAATGCATCTTTTCTTCCCAAAGTGATGCCCGAATCCAGTATCATTCAATCCATTAATTTGCCAGTATTCTTTCCTAAATTTACAAAGGTGAATGTATATTACATTTACTGGATGTTCACAGACAATTAAGTTTTTACTTACATAGGACAAAAATCAGGAACACAGACCAATTGTCTGTTTCCTTTGCAGATTTGAAATTGGGTAAGCCAGTTACAAAAGCAACTCTAGCTAGATGGCTGACGGATTGTATTTCTTTTATCTATAACAAGTTGGGTCTGACCTTAACTAAACCTGTAAGAGTGCATTCAGCTAGTTCCATGGCAACTTCTTTGTCTCTCTCTGGGGCTTTCATGGATGACACATGTGCAGCTGCAACCTGGGCAAGTTCACATACCATTATCGATCATGTAGATCTGGTCTCAAGGGAGAGAGCAGCCTTTGCCTCAACTGTTCAGGAATATCCTTCCTTAGAGTCCACCTGGGATTTTAGGTAGCTGGGGTCTCTGTCCCAACAGTTGAGGATAGAATGAAAATTGAAAAACATCAGATAAAGAAGTTGTGTACTCACCGTAATGTTCCATCTGTGTTGTCCATTTTCATTCCTCCTTAACTTCCCACCCACTAACCCCCAAACCTTGTTTCGACAAATTTCTTGAATAATGAGATATTGTAAGGACACACCACTGTCCTTTATGATTGAGCTCCACATATAATTCTTCTGTAGGACATATACAAATTTATGTTTCATTATGTATTCACATTGGCAAAGGCCACTTCAGCTAAATCAGCAAACAAGGTCTGGGGTATGTTAGGAGTTAGTGCATTATGGGTAAGGGAGAAGATCGAGAGCTTTTTGGTTACCACAAGTTTAGTAATGGCCGAGTCGGAACCGAGGTTCGGATCCAAACCCAACAGTTGAGGAAGAATGAAAATGGACAACACAGATGGAAAGGTATGTTTTTGTAAAGCAGAATTGGAAACAGTTGCACATCTTGTTACTAGTTGTGATTACTAATGGCAGAAGGACCGTATACTGAAAGGCATAATAATGTAGCAAGACTGTTGCACTGAGGATTATGCAAACATTATAATACTGAAGTTGCTGAAAAACACTGGAAACATGATTCACAAAGCATTATAGAAAATGATGTTTATATCACATGGGATCACCCATTACCAACAGTTAAAAAATAGATACAAGAAAACCAGATACAGTACTCAATGAAAAGAAGACAAAAGTAGCATTGATCACTGACAGTAGTGTCTTATGTACAGAGTGACACAAAGTCATAAAATACCAGGATGTGCAGGCAAAAACAAGGGCAGTGTGAAAGAAGGACACCCATACAGTTCCAATAGTAGTAGGAGCAACGGGTTTTATAAAAAAGAGTTTACAATCGTATTTAGATATGTTACCAATGCATGTGACTCCATAAAAAATTGCAGAAGGAGTCATTGTTGGGCACAGTGCATGTGCTGCAAAGAGCACTTCTGGCTAACATCTAAGATTGAAACAATACTAATTTCATGAACTTGACTCATACTTTGACTTAGGAATGGGGTCCATTCCCATCATGGTATTAGAAGCCCAAAAGACTTGGATAAATTAAACGGGACAAAGACTTGATGTCCTATTTCTTCTCAAAACCAGTGGCTCTACAACCACCAGCACTATCTACACTGACAAACTAGGTTTCTAACTCAACGTATTTCCAGCCTGTGGAATGAGTTACCACTACATGTCAAATAAAATGCTACTTTGACTACCTTTAAGGCTAGTTTTGATAATTAAATGGCTAGATGAACATTTATCATGCCCTACTCAATTTGGGAGGTTCCACTATTAATTGCCTGAAAAGGGTGTTAAGAACTTTGAAGGGTGTCTCTTTGCAAACAGTTAGGCATCTTATGGTCCCTGTGGTCACTTGCTTAGAATTGTTCATATGTTCCTTGAAGACACCCAGCTACCCAAATGGGTAGCCATCTATAAACCCTATAATTTAGCTCTTTATGTATTTGTTTTCCAAGAAGTCTAAACATATTTTAATGTATTCATTAATTTTCAATACTAATATGATATTTACATATAACATGCTTACTCAGTTTTCTTATTAAAACGAGAACAGACTTTTTTTCACTCTGATGACACTTACCAAAATGGAGTAAGAATCAAAATTAGTCAAAGAGTAAACATTAGCATTTTGATTAAATGTCACTTATTTATTTTGGGGTTAATTATTTTTTTCAGTAAAACATGGTGCATCTAGACTATAAATGCACAGTTCTTATATGATGTACTCTGTTTTTGTGATACTTTCTCTTCAAGTCAATTAGAAGATGTGTTTTGTGCCTGTGCTTTATTTTCCATGAATATTTTCATAATTTTTTTTATATAAATGTTGCCTTGAAATGTAGCTTGAACATTTAATATATCTGCAAGATCTGGATGGTTATTGTGATATAATTTGTCATGAAAGATTTATATGCAAATTACATGTACATTGTCTTCATGATAAGCTTTTCTGTATTTTTTTAGCTTTAGTATATAAATCTTTTAATAAGAGTTTGCTCAGAGTGATTGCTTAGTGCTGTCTGCCTGTACCTGCTAAAATCATTTAAGTCATTAACAGTGTTCCCATGGGGAGACATTACTGGTGTTGGTACCTTACTCTGTTCCGCTTTCATCTTCAGTCTCTTCCTTGTTTCCATGTTAAGCTGTCTCACTAAATTTGGTGGCAATGCAAACCGCAGAATCAGTAGGAAGAAGGCCATAAAGCATGGGCATACAGATTTCTGTATCTCTTCTCTGCTATTGTAGTGGGCTGCCCTTGTTCATCTTCCCATAAAATTATGGTACAAGCACATCTACTGAAAAAGGCATGGCCTATGGCGTATAGTTCATTCTGCATCCTTTGTAAGTTAACTGCATTTCTACAAGCGTCCAATAGTTTGATTCTGTTTTGTAATTATAGATGTCAAGACCTTGAGCTCTGCCTGGATTCTAAATATTGAATGTGAGGCAGAAGTCAAATCTAGTGTTTACCTGGAAGGCAAAGCTCATTTCACCCCCTCCTGCATGGACTTTCTTAATCATAAAGAAACAAAAATGTGCATCTTGAGGAAAGAGAAATCCCCTTTCCAGCAACTTCTTAAAACAGAATACATTTTTGCACTCGGAGATAACCAAGCAAGGATATACAAGACTCATCTTAAGCTGCCATGTAGTTTGGACTCTCAGGAACTGGAGAACAACTTTCAAAATATGAATAAAACAGAACTACTGAAATACTTCACAATCTGCTATAGGACAGTTAAGACACTTAACGCTTACAAATTAGGCAGTGGTGCATGTAAATTACTGCTTACTCAGTGTCAGATCAGAAATAAAATGAAGATATGAAGATTTGTTATTGTGGCACCCTTTGGTTTGAAAAATAAGGCACCTTTAACAATTACGGATCATTTTGCATGAAGTTTAGTGTACTTGTCTACTGAAGGTAGAGAGTTGAGTTAGAATCCAATATAGGTCAATGTTTGTCTATGGAAGCTGTTGGTGATTCTATTACTTTGGATTTATCTTCTTATGTTTAACCAACACCTAGTTCAGTGAAACACAAAAGTGGAAAAAACTGCCCAAAACGAACTGCTCCCCAACATTGGTATTACTATGGAGAGAAATCCCATTCAGTTTAGCCAGCGGATTATGACAGTAGAAGCCTCTTATTAAAAGCAAATTGTGACGGTTACGCTTTACTGTTAAAAGGAAGAACATATAAATCATTTTCATGCTCACTTTGTAATTATATACAGCAAGAAATCTGTTACTTATTTTTGTATTTGCTAACTGAGGTAGCACATTGATCGTTAGGGACGTTTAACAGACTTTGCCCAGAAGTACTGCTGGATTAAGTGACTTAGAGTAATGCAGTCATTGCAGCAGGAAAACTGAAGGCAAGGGAATCAAACCCTGAACAAGGGTGAAGCCTGTTAACAGCTCTACACTACTAGACTTCTGCTTGCAGGGTTGAAAAAAAGCCACAGTACCACAGAATGGCTGACTGTGACTATTTAATGGACTATTTAAATATTAATTTCCTCTCCTCTATGAACTGCTTGTTAGGCCTAAGGAATACGATCTTAGAATAAACAAATCATGTTACTAGCAGATGAGTAACAGCATCTGTGATTATTAATAAACTCTTAGGGTGTGAATATTCATTTCCTTATAACTATGCACTGCTTGTTAGGTTTAAAAAATACAGTTATGGAATAAAAAGATCTTGTTACTAGCAGCTAAAGACAGAATCAGCCTCTGTAAGGCATAAAACAGAGTAGAAATTATGAGTTCATTTGAAATTATGAATTCTTCTAAGGTGTTAATTTTTACTAAAGTAATTTATATATATATATATATATATATATATATATATATATATATATATATATATTCAATGTTGTGAATAAATACATATAAAATATTTTGGAAAGTCATTCATTTACAGTACTTCGTAATGTGGCTGTCAGGCTTAAAGACATCTATAACTTTAGTTGTTTGGCACTTGTTCTTCTAAGCTATTTCTCACTAGTTGTTTTTAGAGAGCTCCAGTGCTGACTCTGTGCATGCCTGAAATCCTTACGCCACATATTCTCCTACCACCTGCACCTGCATACCTTCAAATGCAGTTTTAGCATTGCTCAGTTTGGTCACTAAGGTTTTAATCCTCTCACCCTTCACTGGCTGCTGTTTCCATCTATTATGCTGGGCCACTGACCATTTTCAGTAGATGCCATGGGTCAGGCTGACAGTGTAATATAACCACTGAAAATCAATTATTTAGAGATCATTCATTACCAGCACCAGTAGACCCACGAAAACTTTTCTGCCTGCTAGTCACTTTTTAAAAAAATGGAGTCACTTAAGTAGAACTGCTGAGTGCCAATATTTTAGTTTTAATGCAGTTGATGTGCTGTCATCTTTGATGAATTTAATGACATTTGTTGCCAGTGCCAGGTTGGATTAGTTAGAGCAGAGGATAATGTTACTATGTTGGCATAAATTACTTTCAGACCAGCACTAAAGGGATGAGGCACATATACAGGTAGAAACTGAAAACAAATGTGTTTTGGAGGGTGTCTGACACTAGTGCTTGCTGCTTATTTGGACATGTTTTATGCTGTCTTGGACATAATGTCACCAGTTATGAAACTATAACCTGTAAAAACCTGTAAAAACTTAAAAGCATTTCAAGAAGGGGCAGGTCTCCCTCTATTCTCTATGGCCATGCAAACAGCTTCACCACCACTCCATTATTTATATCTGCCAACTCTGAGATTGCACTCTGCTGGGCAAAAAGTGAACATCCTGTCTCCAAAGCTACGCAGTCTCACCATTTACTAATACATAATGGTGTTGGTTGATGACTTTTACTCTGCAACCAAATTAAAGACAGGCATTGAGCATAAATAAGCATATTTATACTTACTGTAGGTGTGCAAGTCTTCAGTGAATGAAGGCAGTGATGTAATCATAGCTACCTATTTTTAAATTATGGAACCCACAGCGCTGTCAAAAGACAAAATATTTGAAGGTGTCAGATTTGTTCCTGGCCCACTGTGTGCAAACTGTGTTAGTGGAGAGTATTTCATTGTTCACTGTCTCTCTCTAATCACTACGCTAGGATTCATAACAAGTGATGAGCACTAATACTGAAGGAAGTGGTTGTGTGATTCACTGCAAAGCTAATGAGACATTTACCAGGCAATGGATAATCATTGCATGATAAGCAATGGACTGAAAAAAAAAAACAGAAAATTGTATTAAAAACAGGATAAAAAGTACTAGGCTACAGTTTGGGTGGCGCAGTATCACAGCACGGCTGATGTGATGTTTGTCAGACTAAGGCAAACTAGCACTGCTGAGTCAACGTAATGACATGTACCTGCAGATAGCAGCCCGCTGGCATAAAAGGGCAGCACAACTGAGTATTGCAGGTAGCAGAAGGAACAACGTGAGTGTGAACAGCACAGTGGAAACTGTGTTCAGCATATAAATGGGGAGGAAATAGGTAGATAAGAAAGTAGGAAAGGGCAGAACAGCATGCTGAGATAGAAAAATGCAACGAAAAGGAATGAGATGAGGTAGAGGAAGGGTGACGTTTTATATTATTACATAAAGGTTAATCATAATACAGACTTCAGCTGCTGGAGGATTGAGCTATTAAAAGAATAACAAATGCTGTTATAAGGAGGAAAACCCTTTGCACCTCACACCTTTGCAACTTAATTAAGTTAACTTTAAGGCTGCACACTCACAGGGGAAAAAACAAATACTTTTCCTCAGGGTTCTGTGATCTCTTTGTTGCAATAAATGATTTTGCTATTACTAAGTGTTTTTTTCAGTGATGGCCATATAGGTTTGTGTATATGTATATACATGTATGTATGTAGGTTTGTGTATATGTATATACATGTATGTATTTAGTTTTGCATATATGTATGTATGTAGGTTTGTGTATATGTATATACATGTATGTATTTAGGTTTGTGTATATGTGTATACATGTATGTATGTAGGTTTGTGTATATGTATATACATGTATGTATGTAGGTTTGTGTATATGTATATACATGTATGTATGTAGGTTTGTGTATATGTATATACATGTATGTATTTAGGTTTGTGTATATGTATATACATGTATGTATGTAGGTTTGTGTATATGTATATACATGTATGTATTTAGTTTTGTGTATATGTATATACATGTATGTATGTAGGTTTGTGTATATGTATATACATGTATGTATGTAGGTTTGTGTATATGTATATACATGTATGTATTTAGGTTTGTGTATATGTATATACATGTATGTATGTAGGTTTGTGTATATGTATATACATGTATGTATGTAGGTTTGTGTATATGTATATACATGTATGTATGTAGGTTTGTATATATGTATATACATGTATGTATGTAGGTTTGTGTACATGTATATACATGTATGTATGTAGGTTTGTGTATATGTATATACATGTATGTATGTAGGTTTGTGTATATGTATATACATGTATGTATGTAGGTTTGTGTATATGTATATACATGTATGTATTTAGGTTTGTGTATATGTGTATACATGTATGTATGTAGGTTTGTGTATATGTATATGTATATACATGTATGTATGTAGGTTTGTATATATGTATATACATGTATGTATGTAGTTTTGTGTATAGTAATTATTAATTTCTTCACATGTAACCAAATAATGTGTGTTACTTTTCGGCTTCATATTGGTTACTCAACTGCAAATATAAGCCGCATAAAATCATTCTGTGGCTACTTCTGTAAAACAATTTGAAACTCTGCACATACATATTCTATGTAACTGGCTGTTAGTTTTCATCTTGTTTTGTCACAGTTCACTTCATCTAATTGACTCCCTATTGTAAAGTCTAAACTCTGGAATTACGAACAAAACAGTCCAAAAATACAGGAGAGCAGCGGATGCTGAACATCGCTACTCTTCTTTAAAGTTGCTTTTTGCAGGTGGGCAAGCCCCACTGCACCATGTGATGTGGGGAGCAACCCCTCTCACCACAAACGTATACATACTGATTTCACGATCACTATACCTTAGAGAAAAAGGTATACTTTTAGAAAGAGCAATTTCAGACTTCATACATGTAAGCCCACATTTACAATATTTAGTCTCGCTATTTCAAGCACTAAGAGTTTTGGAATATGAAACAGTTACTCATTTTTACTTTGTTCTTGTTATCTGTCTGTCAGTGTGACAAGACACAACTAAAAATAGGCCTTTGGACCATATTGTCTATCTAATTAACAAATGTAAAAATAAATATATAAAACATACACACAGGCTTCAAAACTAAAGTGTGACTGTTTTGTGATCAGCATACATAAGTTCAAAACAGCGTATTTGTCAAAAACAAAGGTCTGCCCCTCCTACTGCTTACATATTTATTTTATTTTTTATTTGGTATTTGTTTACTGGGAAAATCTGACTGGGATTTTATCCCATTTTCAGTGGAGGGCTGGGACAAAAGCTCCACATTGACATAATATGGTTACAGTTAAGCAAAATGATTACAAAACCTAATACAGAAGAACAAGATATTAACGAAGTAAAAATCTTTAAATAACAAAATCCTGTAATTGTATACTAGTAATTGTACACTGGAGTGTTGATAATTAGTACGGCCCACATGTACATATATATCACACACACACAAACACACTATGCGCATGTACATCAAGCATGGCAAGTAACCAATGTACATGTTTCATCAACAGTCATCAGCTGTTTCGAGCCGTTTGACAGAATGGGACAGAACAAACCTGGTTCCTTCTCCTAGGATGACAGCATCAGTGAACTAGTAGACAAAACAGACCCGGTTCCTTCTCCTAGGATGATAGCATCAGTGAACTAGTAGGACTATAAGCCTATAGTGATCTAGCTGAGAAAGATGCTAATCACAACACAGAACTGTGTAATTGTTTTGGTTAGAATTACACTTCCTTGCCCACCTTACAAGTTCCAGTCATACCTTGCTTGTTTCTTAGCACTAGTTCAAATTCAATTTACCTGAATGATTCACCAGTGCACTGACAATATTGTGATTAGCTATGTAACTGTTGTGCACTATATATCACTTTTTGTCTATATACTTATTCACGAGTGCACTGACAATATTGTAATTTGCTATGTAACTGTTGTACATTTTTGTCTGTATGATTACTTGTAAGTACATGACAGTTTTAAAACTTTAATTGAAGACAGCTGCAATGCCCTACTAGATATCTCTATCGAGGCGGGTAAGGTGGAAAAAACTCCTTAAAAAGCTTCATGAACAGTGCATGTCGTGGGGATACAAATTAGTCTGGAAACAGGAAGTGTGTGTGTGTGTGTGTGGGGGGGGGGGGGGTGGGGTGGCAGAAAACAAAATAGGTAGGGTTGCTATTTAGCTATTTAGTACGTGGTAAAATGAAATGCCTTATTCAGACTCAATATGAAGTGTAAAAAAAGATACACAGAGCTGTACTATAAAAATGCTACGAAAAACCTTAACATTGTAAGATCCAAAACTAATCCTGGATTTCATAAAGGACAGTACCAAGGAACAAGCAGTCTTTGTGAAATGAAAAGAAAATGTTGTGCAGATTAATGCAAGGCACAGCCAATTTAAACATAGGGATTTCTAAACCTAATGGATACCACATGTAAAATGCCATATAAACTGATGCTGTTTATAGTATGCCTTACTGCCTGTGTATTTACAGCAATGCGGTGAAATGAGAGTTCAGGAAACATGAAAGGCATAAAATTAGTTAAATTTATGCATACTTTTCCTGACGTTGTATGTGCTTTTAAAAGCCTGATGAAAGCAACAAGCAATTTTACTAATCTAAGAATGCAACCAGTTGTACAGTATTTTAAAATTCTTTACAGGTTGCATTGCATCAAGAATAAGAAATCACCTGCAAGGCAAATGATAGGTTACTGGACATGTAAATATTTATAATGCTATTTTTTTCTAAGCAGAATATTTATAGATATAAACCTGTTAAAAGATTTCAGCTGCTGTAATCATCTTAACATGCACAGCTGAACTGTTTACCTAATTTATTAGTCCTACAAATCAATTTGCCTGAGCACCTTGTCTTTGAGAAGATTTTTATAGCTTTTCTATCCCTGTTAAAATATCACTGTAAACATTGGAAGGGTACAATTTGAGTCAGGAAACAACTACTTTACAGTACTTTTTTAACTGAATATTCCATACTGTTAGAATTTAGCACAAAATGTAATATTGCATTAGCAAGTGATTATATAAATATTACAGAAGAAAATAAAACATAAATTGTCATTTCTGTCCCTTAACAGCTAAAAATAAAACACATTGAGCCAGTAACTATTTTTAACTTTATCAGTGTAGATCTTGTTAAGGATAAGTTCAGTACTTCCCCGTGCCATCAGTAAATAAAGTCAGATGTGTTGACTTTGTTTAAATGAGACTCACTCTCGATCGGTTAATGACAAGAATGATTAAAAGCTGAACTGGCAATGTTAAGGATCACCAGATCTGTAAAATTATTTTTTATTTATTTTCATTTATCAACCAGGGTGGAACACTGATCCCAATGGAATATTTTCAGGCAGAGCTTGGGAAAATGCAGTAGACTGAAGACATTTCCAAATGGATGCATTCACAGAGATAAAACCTTAGAATGTTTTACAAAGAAGTCAAGTTACATAGCTGGCTGAAAGTACAGCTTACACCACAGTAAATATCCAGCATATACAGCTTATGCAATTACGTGCCCGGGGGGAGGTGGAAGAGAAGAGTGACAGGAAGGTGGGAATATTAGAAGGGATGGAGCTAGTGGTGAGATTTCATGGACAGAAGAATGGGGTATAGTATCAACAAAATTAAAGCCCATAGGGAAGTGAATGGGTTTCAAGGCACACTTCCTACTGTCTAGTACTTACATGAGGCTTTATGATTCACTTTTTTTTAAGCTGGCTATGGAAAGCTTGGTAGGAAGGCAGTGATCATTGGAGGTTAATGCTGTGAAAATTTTGTCAGTTGTGAAGTCTGTTCCAAGGGGTAAGCGAGTTGGAGGAGGTTTGTTGGATTTTGATCGTAACTTATTGGTAGTGTATCTTTTATTTAATCTGCTGGCAGAAAGTGAAGCTTTGTAGATTTAAGAGTTTATAAGTTTGTGAAGCCAGGAGCAGGGCGTACCTTTGTTTAACTGGATGCCACTTTGCCCTTTGGAGACTACAGTATAGTTCTGTTTTGGAGCTCAGAGTGATGAATCTATAGATATTGTTAGCTGTAGTTGGGAGAGAGAGAGAGGTCAGATTTTCCTTGGAAGCTCTGGCTGTGATTGGGAGGTCATATTTTAGTTGTGCCATTGGAATCCCTTTGCCTATGGCTGCTTGGGTACCACAGGAGAGGAAGTGAAAGATTTTGTGAAAGATTTTTTACCAGGAAATTAGTGAGTAGATTTTTAATTTGGTGTTAGATGTATGGTAGTGAAAGTTTAGGTTTTGATCAGACCAAATACTTAGGTATTCAAAATGAGTGGTTGTTTCCAAAGGGTAGTTGGTTGCTAAGCTGAATGCCCCATTCAGTGGGACTTGGAAAGTTTTGCTTGGTTCCAAAGATTGTAGACTTTGTCTTTTTGCTATTGAATATAATATTATGTAGCCAGTCAGAGAAGTAAGAACGGTCTTTCTATTTATTTTTTAATGTTTCATTTAATGTATTTTTATACATTGTATACAGTCAATTGATACAATAATAGAGACTGGTACACCACCATTACACAGGCCTGACCTAAAACTGTGGACCATAATCCTATGTACATTCTCAGTTAAAGATGTGCTTACTGTTCACACACACACACACATGCACGCACACACACACACACACACACACACACACACACACACACACACACACACACACACACACATACACACACGCACACACAAACACACAGTTCATTCTACGATTTTAATGTCCAATGTCTGATTTGTATCAAATCAGGAAAACACTACCTACCAAACAATCAAGAACTTTTACTTGAACTTTTAAAAAGGCAGTAGCAATATTTTTTATTGTTTAGAGTCTTCTCCAGGACATCAGTACTACAGCCAGCAGAAAACATGTTAGTCTGTAGTTTCAAACTGCTGCTAGTCAGTAAGTATTTTGAAGTCATCATAGCTTTCTTCAGAACATGAAGGAACTCACTTCCTCCACAGTATAACTAAAAGATAGTGTCTTAAGACTCTTTTTGTTACTTCCCTTGAAAAAGTAAAATATTTCCATCTAACTTCACAAGGTTTTATATGCAATAAATATAAAATTATAATTTATTTCAGCTGCATCAAGATCTAGATATGGATTTTGTACCCATATCTACTTTTTCTTTTTCAGCCACCAACTTTTCCCACGGGACTCTAGGCTTTCGACCTTTCTAAATAAAATGTATCATTCTATTTGATTGACATCAAAAAGTGATGTTTTGTGTCAGCTTGGAAAGATAGGAATGCACAGGTAATACAAAGAAATTCAGAACTTCTATCCTGTAGTGTAACTCCAGTTCCACATCTTCCATCTATTTAAGTCAGTCTTCAACCTCTATATTAACTCTTCATGTTAATCGCTGAGTTGTACACCGAGACCCCCAATCAACCTACCAACTACAGAACACTAGAAAATTCCCCCTGTCTTTGTACTGTGAGAGGATATGTTCTTGATAAGAGAAGGAATGGCTATGTGAAAGGAAATGCTTTATCCCTTGTTCATCTGTCCTTAATGAATGATTTATAATCAGTTTTGTCAATGTGTATCTTCTACAACGCTACAATACAGTGGCATAACTATTTCAGATATGTTGATTGGTCTACTAATGTCCAAATAAACTCTTTTACAGTGCAGAAAATACAAGCTACATGTCATGAGTTTCCAGCTGCTAGTACTCAGGTTTATATATGGTGTCAGACCACAAAGACAATATTTACTAAGTAAAAATCAATATCTCTTTGTATATCCATTATTTAAACTGCACATTCAAACAGAGCACTAATTTTACTGAACATAAAAAATGCTAGAGGCACACACAATTCAATCCAAATCAACACAACATGCAATACTGTATCTCCTTTAATTTGATCCCTACAGAACCATGAATTATGCATGTTATCCAAACTAAAAAACTCATCAGTTGCAAAAGACATACTCCCTAGCTACTTCTTAAAACTCACAGCAGATGCTATTGCTATCCCAATCTCCACTCTCATAAATAGGCATATTGCTGAAAATTATGTTCCCAAACTCTGGAAAATATCCCATATTACTCCCATACACAAAGGGGGGGGGGACTTCCATTGAACTTAATAACTATAGACCCATTTCAATACTATCCCCTTTGGCCAAAATCTTAGAAAAATGTACTCATACTCAGATACTACAATACCTCCTGGAAAACAGTTTCCTTTCCCCTACTCAACATGGTTTCAGGCCCAACCATAGCACCACTACTGCCCTCCTCTGCTTCTCAGACACAATAAAACAACTCAAAAACAAAGGCCTGCATGTGTCAACACTATTTTTGGATATGTCCAAAGCATTTGACACAGTATCCCACCAAATCCTGCTAAATAAACTAAATCAATATAACCTATCAAAGTCCACATTAACCTAGTTCCAAAGTTATTTGATAGGCACCAACCAGGCTGTGAAATAGGAAAATTCTGTCTCACCTCTGTTACCCATAACTACAGGAGTGCCACAGGGGTCTATCTTAGGACCCCTGATTTTCACAAATGACCTCCATACCTCCAAACACCATGCATCTATCATTCAGTACGCAGATGATACTACCTTAATCTGTGCTGCACAAAATATTCCCAGCCTCCTGAAAACAACTCAACTAGCTATCTCTGATGTAGAAAATTACCTAACCAAAGCCCAATTTATCCTCAATCCTAAAAAACACAGCTAATGACTATAACCAGTGCTAACAAATCCCCCAATAACAGTCAGTTCACCATCTACTCTACAAACTCTACTCCAATCACTCCAGTGTCACAGGCTAAGCTACTAGGAATTACCATAGACTGCCACCTAAAATTTGATACTCATCTCAACTTAACTATAAAAAAGTACATGCCACACTGGGATAACTCAACTGCATTAAACCATTCCTCACTAACAATACAAGATCAGCCATTGCTTGCTCCCAACTTCTATCCACACTACTTTACTGAGCCACTATCCTAACAAATCTCAATAAAGCTGACCTAAGCAAAATGGAAGCATGCTACAATACAATTGCCCGCCTTGCTGCAAATTGCCCATATAGGACCCATCACTGTACTGCTCTGCACCAGCTCCACTGGCTTGAACTGCCTAACCTACTAACTTATAATCAGCTCTGTCTCTGTCACTCTATCTACTACTACCCCAATAAGTGTCCTGTCCTCAAAAACCTAGTACAACAACATTCAGCCACAAGACCTCTTCAATCATCAAACTATTGCTAGAAATTACCAGCAGCAATAACAGCTTTGGAGACTCACTATATAGCACATCATTGACTAGAAAATGGAACACCCTCCCAGTTAGCATACAAATCACATCCTCTAAAGCCTCCTTTAAAAACCTCATCAGGCAACATCTGAAGCAAAGCTAGCTATGCCATGACTGCTTCCCAGACTAGAACAATCAGATAACAAACATACTATGCCCATCTTACTTGCGAAACTCCCACTCTCACTCGCATATGCTGACCCCACCAAGTTAAATAAATGCTACTTTTAAAAACATAGACATTAATTAGTACTACCACTGGTCAAATTACAAATAGTTACCATGAAACTGTATCATGAGTTATACTACTAAAAAGAAGTTATGTCTTACCATAACGTTCCATCTGTATTGTTGATCCTCGTCCACTTCCTTACGTATGGGTTACGGTTCCAATATTGGAACCGAGCCCGCCATATACCAAGCTCGCGCCAGCGATCAACTCTTGAGCTAAGCAATCTCTTATCCATAATCCCCCTTTCCCTGTTACCTCAGATTGAGTTTGCAAGTCAAAAAAAGGTAGAGGCTATCTCTGGTCAAATGACCTAAAGAGAAGGATGGTGAGATCCACTAGAAGCCATAGGAGGGGGAAGGAGGGAGGGTCGTAATGAGTGGACGAGGATCAACAATACAGATGGAACGTTATGGTAAGACATAACTTCTTTATCTGATATTGTTAATCCTTGTCCACTTCCTTACATATGGGACAGAGTCCCCAGCTACCTCTATTCCTGGGAGGCTTTTATGGAAGGACATTCCTGAGCACCATAGAACCAAAAGATGCTCTTCCCCTGGAGGGGCCAAGTCCAACTTGTAATGATTGATAAAGGTTTGAGGAGTGGCCCAAGTTGCAGCTGCACAGATGTCATGTAAAGAGGCTCTGGCATGGAAGGCAGCAGAAGTTGCCACTGACCTTGTTGAATGAGCCTTGATGGTAGTTGGCAAAGAAGTATTGTGTACCGAATAAATACGGGTCACAGTGTCTTTTAACCATCTAGCCAATGTGACCTTAATAACAGCATATCCTAATCTAGATCCAGAAAAAAGCCAAAAATAACTGGTCTGAATTACGGAAAGATTTAGTCCTTTGCAAATAGAAACAGAGTTGTCTGTGTACGTCTAGGGTATGTAGGCAGTACTCTCCCTCGTTAGAATGATCAGGAAAAAACACTGGCAATTCAATGGTCTGATTAATAGACATTTCAGAAATGGCTTTTGGCAAGAAGGAAGGGTTAGTTCTTAAGGATACCCTGTCTGGATGAAAAATCAAGTAGGGACTCTTTGTACATAGGGCCTGAAGCTCAGAGATACGTCTGGCAGAAGTAATAGCGACCAAAAACATGGTCTTCCACGACAGATATTTGAGGTCGCATGAAGCAGATGGTTCAAAAGGGGGCAATGTTAGAGATTGAAGAACTAAAGATAAGTCCCAAGGTTGAATAGGTTCCCTGAAAGGGGGTTTCAGATAATTCACACCCTTTATGAAGGCTTTACATAACTTTTGAGACATGAGGGAGGAGTCTTGGACATTCTCGTGGAAATTAGAGATTGTAGCCAAATGTCCTGTAATGGTAGATGCTGACAGCCCCGATTGAAAAAGGGCAGTTAGATATTCGAGTACCATCGACACTGGTGCTGAAAAGGGATCAATTTCCTTATCTTTCAGCCAACAGGTAAATCTTTTCCATTTGCTAGATAAGTCATTCTAGTGGAGGGCTTATGAGATGCAATAAGAATGTCCCGTACTTGTGAGGGAAGATCATTTTGCCTGGCGATCAAGGGAATTGGAGGAGCCAAGCTGTGAGCTTCAGACTGTGCAGGTTGGGGTGAATAGGATTCTGTGGATTGGAGATCAACTCCGAGGTTGGATGAAGAATCCATGGTTGATCTAGCAGGTGAGGCCACAGAAAGGGGAGGCCAATATGGAGCAATAAGGATCACTTTGCTCTTCAATCGACGGGCTTTCTTTAGAAACTGGGGAATGAGGGGAGTGGGTGGGAAGGCATAAACAAGACCTGAGGGCCAATTGTGAATGACAGCGTCCCTGGGTGACTGTCCCGGAGGGGGAATCAGTGAAAAGTAGTTGCTGCATTTAAAGTTGGTCGGGGATGCATAGAGGTCACAGCACAGATGGCCCCAATGGTGGAAGATCTCCGCCGCTATGAGAGGATTCAGTGACAACTTGTGAGGTTGAAGAATGCACCTGCTGAGTCTGTCTGCTATCACGTTGGAACTCCCGGGAATGTGCGTTGCTAGAAGAAAGCAGTTGGTAGCCATCGCCCATTGCCATATCCTCATGGCCTCTCGACAGAGGGGGTAGGATTTGGTTCTGCCCTGTTTGTTGATGTACAAGACTACCGCCATGTTGTCTGATTGTATCGCAATTGTCCCTGACGGCAGCAAGGGATGGGATGCCTGCAATGCCAGAAGTACCGCTCTCAGCTCTAAAACATTTATATGCCTTGAAGGGGTCTGCAAAATTACACAAGCGCATGCAGGCATGTCATCTCAAAACAATGCCTGAACTCACTGTTCTAGCTGCTCCTTCTGATGCGTGGGACACCAAGCACATGGAGGAGTTTGAAATCGATTCAATAGTGGCCAGATGAGAGGCCACTTTGTCACGGACCTCATCAGACACGGCACCTGCCAAAGTTTCAGTGAGCTCAGATACTAGGTCTCTTTGAAGCCGGGTGAAGTGTGCCATATAATTCAGGGACCTGATAGCAAAGGTTGCTGATGCAAAGGTACGCTTCCCTATCCTATCCAATGCCCTGGACTCTTTGTTGGGTGGATGAACAGTCTGGCTTTCCTCTTCTGCCCGGTCTTTCTTAGTTGCAGCTGCCACCACCAGAGCATCTACAGGGAGACCTTTAGACCAATGAGGTTCAGAAGCAGGGGGGGACAAGATTTTGTCTGGCCTCCGGGGAATGGCATCAACAGTATCAGGGGTCTTCCATGCATGCTGCACAATGAGCTGGACCAGTTTGTCTGCAGGTGGGGTAACCCAGGAGGTAGGGGGCCGGGCGCGAAAAGCCTGCAGGAATACAGACTCCTCAGAAGTCGGGTTAGAGGACTGCCATTCACCTCTCTGTTTAAGGATTTCTAGGATATCACCAAAGGATACGTCAGAAGGTGAATGAGGGGACCCTTCCCCATCATCAAAGTCTGTGTCTTCAGTGAGAGACTCCTCAGTGGAGTCCATATGCTTCCTCTTGCACGAGGAATTCCGATGAGCTTCCTCAGAGGGAGACGCTGGGGAAGACAACACCAAGGAGGTATCCTGTGGGAGTATATCCTGAGACCTCTGCGCCCGGTGTCCATTAGAAGTGACCTGTGTACATAGTGGTCCAGAGGGGGATGGTGAGATAGCAAGCACAGTATCAGTGGTAGACACCAAGGCCTTCTCCTTGACTTGGAAGGCAGGTCCACTAGAAGAGGGGTAAGTGCCCAAGGGGGAAGTCACCTCTCCCCTAAGTGATCCAGCCTACCGACTAGGTGTCCCAGGATGGCTGAGAAAAGTCAAATCCTGGGTCGTAGCAAAATTTTTCTGCCATGAAGGCAACTGCGGCTCCTTAGAGAGATCCATAAAGGGAACCATAGAGGGGGAAGACTGTGCTACATCAATAGATTTCAAGGGAGAAGGATAGGTCTTGAGAGGTGGAATTCCTCTGGCCGAAAGCACTTGATCCACAGTCGCAATATGTCATGTTGGGAGAGGCTTCTGGTAGATCTCACAGAAACAGCTGAGGGGGAAACAGGTCTATCTAGAGATGAGGGTAGGTCGGTGCTCATCTCAGTAGACTGCACCGAAAACAACGGTGCCGTAAAGGACTGCACTACAGGTGTCTGCACTGAGGAAGTCATCGGTGCCGATGTAATGGTCTGCACCTACAAAAAGGTTGGTGCTGAAGTAGTTGTCGGTGCCGAGTTTGGAACTGATAAAATAGTAAACAAGGACTGAGCTGTCGGTTCTGAAACAATGGTGGTCTGCGCCGACTGTGAGGTCGGTGCCAGTAAAGAAGTCTGAACTGAGGGGCCCCTCGGTTCCAATACAGCAAAGGACATCGGTGCCATAGACATAGGTGGTGCCGAGGACTTTTTCAGAGCCGAAGATCTAGGCACCGAAGGTGTCGGGTCCAAGAGGGTCAGATCCAAAGCTTTCTTTCTTGATTGATGAGAGTCCCCAGCTGGGGACGAAGGAAGAGATTTAGCCTTAGAAGCATCCTCAGACTTCTTTTTATGGGATCATGTAGGGATTGAGGCCTCCGACCCAGAAATAGCCTCTGAAAAGGGAGACTTTAGTAATCCTTTCAGCAAAAGTTTATTTTTCCTCTCTATCAGTGTCCTGTTGGAAAAATTCTTACAAATCCCACACGGTGGGTCAACAGTTAAGTGAGGCGCACATAAACAGAAAACACACAAAGAATGTGCATCTGAAGTAGGTAGTTTATGTCCACAATCATAACATCTTTTAAAACCAGTACTACCTTTTTTATCTGTCCTGTTAAAGGAAAAGCAAATACCAAAAATAATACAAAAACACAAAATTACTCGAAGGAAAGGAAGGAAAGAAAGGAAAGGTTATCTACCAACTATGGTAATCAACTGATACCTTACATTAGATAAAAAGGGTTAAAGTGACTAAAAAAATTTTTAGAAAACTGAAAGAAAAGGAAGTCGCTAAATGTAATAAGGTAAGAGAAATCAGAAAATCAACTTTTCTGAGAGAAAAAGTCCTTATTTTGAAATAAAAGGACAAAAAAGGTTTCACTTAGCTCAAGAGCCTGACACGACCTGATGGCGATGCGGCAAACAAAATATGAGGTAACAGGGAGAGGGGGGTTATGGGTAAGAAATTGCTTAGCTCGAGAGTTTACCGCTGGCGAGAGCTTGGTATATGGCCAGCTCGGTTCCGATATTGGAACCGTAACCCATACGTAAGGAAGTGAATGAGGATTAACAATATCAGATCAAAGGATCTACCGACAGTGAGCTGTCTTTCAAACTACTGCTAAAAATATTCCAGGGTGTACTGTGTATGTATTGTATTGTGTTTACCATGAAACCTATTAATTATACTTATTATTAATTAATGCTTTTTATTTTTTTCTGAGCTTGTGCTGTCTCTATGCCACTGCAAAAAAAAAAAAGATATTTTATATGTACTTATGATTGTGTATATTTTATATGTACTCATGATGTTGTTTAAGCATAAAAATGTATCTGTAATTGTCTTTCATTGTGGAACTTTTCTCCTTGGGCCTCTGCAGAAAAAGGGCCTTTGGCCCAGTCGGACACCCACCGGTTAACAAATGTAAAATAAATATAAATAATTATGGCCCAAGCAGGCTTAGTCGCCTTTGTCCAGCAAACAGCCCAAGTGTCTCTACTTTTATCCTGTAATAAGAAAGTTTGTTGGGTATCCTCATCTTCTTCCCCCATTACCCCCTTACCTTTAATCAAATCACTGAGATACAGGCTTCAGTAGACATGGGCAAAGTTTAGTACAGCCAGCTGATAACTTCATTGCCTCATTTCTCACAACCTAACCTGAATAACTGATACAGGTCAGTTAAAACAGACCAAATGTCTAGATTTCAGCAAAAAAGTTAACCCAAATTCAGACTTGTGCAGTAACCCATGCTGGTTAATTTAACTCATTCAGTTAAGATCATTGGTTATATGTCTATGTCAAGAGGATGCTTACGCTTTTAAATGCAACACAGATACAGCTGCACCATTATCAAATATTCACTTACTTTTAGTATAACTTTGATATTAGAATTTCAACTGTTGGTGGAGAAAGAATGAGCAGCAGCGTCAAACAATCAAAGGCAGAACATTTTCAATATTTACTACAAAACCCTGCACTTGTAGGTGTAACCGTCTCAACATCTTACCACATACTGTAGTGAATATAATCCTACCGCTTGGCCATAACAGTTTGATTATAATTTTATATAAGAAACCATATAAGAGTGTTAAAATTTCTAATTTTACATTTTACAAGTTTCCTCTAAAGGAACACTTACACTATCAGAGGCAAGAAGTCAAGATTCAATCACTCATACTTGAGGAATTGGGTTTCCCTGTGTACAGTTCTAATTAAGACACTGGTTTATTCTGCTAAATGCTACAGCAAGTTACAAATCCTCCACATCTACAAGTTAGCCCATATCCAAGGGTAGCACCATCAGCTGCTTTTCAAAGGACAGTTTATTACCAAACTACACAAGATACAAATCCTCCACATCTACAAGTTAGCCCATAACCAAGGGTAGCAACATCAGCTGCTTTTCAAAGGACAGTTTATTACCAAACTACACAAGATACAAATCCTCCACATCTACAAGTTAGCCCATGTCCAAGGGTAGTGCCATCAGCTATTTTTCAAAGGGCAGTTTATTACCAAACTACACAAAATACAAATCCTCCAGACCTTCAAGTTAGCCCATGTCCAAGGTAGCACCATCAACTGCTTTTCAAAGGACAGTTTATTACCAAACTACACTAAGTTTGTTAACATTTAAATATTTTTCCATTAGTTACAGAATTTTCCTTACACTACCAATGCAAAACCATACAACCCTGGTACAAATAACCACATCCAATAAGAGGCATCTGCATGCATTTTCATGTTATTTTCTCTCAGAAACCCATTACTGTTGGGAACAACTATGTCTCATGGTCACTAGTAAACACTCAGCATTGCCAGCAGTTCTGTAACATATTTTTTTCAGTATGTATAACTTTTCAAAGTTTTTTAAGGCAGCTAATAGGGATACATGGACTTAAATACATGACAACACAATCATCAGATCTCCATGTGCACTTCCCACAAGGACAACTAATCACATGACTCCACACTAAAGCAACTTATGACATACAGTGTCCCCCTCCATACCTGTCAACTGTCCACATTTTGGCCCCATATTTATGGTCCATTTTCCTATACTTGTGGTATTATAGTAAATTAGTGGTAAATCATTACAGACTGTAGTTAGAAAATAATGACAGACATTTGAGTTTCAGACTTCATACCCTTCAGAAAATTCATGCTAATGCAAAACCTGTTATTCTATCAGCTTTCTAAGTTTGTAAGAGCAAAATTTAAAAAATATCCCTATTTTGGGGCCTTTGTCCCACTTTTATTTATGGCTTTATCCTGATTTCTTGCTCTAACATGTTGAGAGGTACGTGCCTCTCCAAAACACATTAAACAATATTGCATTAATTCTACTTCATCCTCTCTTTCTCTAAATCACTGAAGTAATACAATATGTAGATATTAAAAAAAAATAATAAAAAGTCTTCTCTTTGTTTACATCTACAGAACTCATTGACTGTTGCATTGCCATATTAAATTACTTTTCCTTTCAAATAAAAAAGTGTTTGCATGCATCTTTATGCATGAGGACACTTTTTTGTATGCGGAGTACATTTAATAGCCTTTAAAACCATTTAAGGTTTAAAAAAGATTTCCTCCAAACTCGGAAGGCAAAATGTGTTTACAGCATGAATATTCATGGATGGGCAGGATGTGCAAATAAATAAAAAGGAAATAACACATCCAGCTTTGTTTCACATAAGACACAGTCAGTAACTAGAGACTCTATGTCAATTTGGTACTTGTGGAGAAGTTTTCCTGCAGCCACAGCATACTCCTGTTTTTCTGTATTCCATATTTAATGATGGAAAACATTTCTTGCCTAACCATTCTTCTCAGTGGGTTATCTCTTTGTTTTTGCTCATCAGCTACAACACCTGCATTATCTTTTGCTGCTGGTTTGTGATTTGCTTACTCAGGCTCATGCACGGGGCTGCTATTCACCTCCTTGAGCTCACACAGCCATATAAAAGGAAAAATCTTTTTGCACATCAGTCATAGTTTTAGTCCTCTTTGGGAAAACCTTGAAAAAACTGGATATATCATCATAACCATCAGCTTATCTGCTTTACATTCACACATAGCTGGCAGGCATTGGATTAATTTTCAACAGGTTTAAACTGAAAATGGATATTCAAAAAATTATTTTTACCTCTTACTTTGAAGATTTTTCAAGGTTTCCACAGCAAAGAAACAATTTGAATACTTTAATAAAAGGTCTGTAATTACACAGACTACTATTGCTGGGCTGCTACCACTGTATCTGGCCCAAAGACCCAGTGCTTTTTTTCAGTTTTAATTTGGTTTCACTGTAAGTCTGTCCATACTGACAAGTTGTCCTTCATAAATGGCACAAATTCTAGACCCATTTCCTTCATAGGGAAGGTCTTTTTCCAAGCCCTGTCTTCTTGGTCATTTTGCATGTTTCCCAATTTTTCTAACTTTTCTTCTCAGCTATTGGTTATTCAAAAATTTGTAGCAAAGCCAAAATGGTATCTAAACAGTCATTCAATAGCCCATCCATGTCAATGTCTCGTTTAAATACTTCAGTCTATGAAATCATCCAACTTGTTGTTGCCCTTTTAAATCTCAGCTAAAAATGTCTCTGATACATTTGTACCATCAGTAGACTGAGGTACATCCTAGCCTTCAGTGAAGGCAGTTGCTTCTTCTCTTCATCCTCTGTGTGGTCATCTAATGTTTCTGACATTTCAGTAGCATCCCATTCCATTACTTATTTTTTTTTCAAATTCTTTAGGCCTATTTTCATCATATAGGCAATATAACTTACACAATCACAATATCCTTCAATGACTTATTTGAGTTAAACTCCAAATTCTAACTAGTTTACACATTTTTTATGGGAGTGACCCAATGGATATACTTCTTATAACACCTCAATGGAAGTTCATTATTAGTTTTATTTCTTTTTAGTTGATTCAAGAGAAATGTCAGAAGCATTACAAGTGGAAGCCATAACAATCCATTTATTTCTTTTGTAGGCTGAGTTTGAAAGCTAATCACTGCATCACAGTCTCTTTCTATTTATAACAGGTCTTCCTTTGTTTCTGAAGTGGTATATAAATTAGTTTGATTATTTCATTAAAGGACTTCCTTTGTTTCTGAGGTATTATATAAAATAGTTTCATTCATACAAATAGAATTTCTGAAGCAGTAGAGTTAAGCATACTCTATTGCCAAGTACAACAGAAGCAAAAGGTTCTAACAAATACAGATTTTGGTGTGAAGGTAGATAAAGTTAGATAGTTTACAGATAAAGCAGGAGAGAGAGGGAGAAACAGACAGACTGACATAGAGATAGAAATATATGTTTACTGACAAGTATAAAATTTCACCTTTTTGGAGTCCATAAAGGCAACATTGAGGATTTTTAAACTGTGCAGCCCAAAACACTTCTTCATTTACATTGTTACTGTACTTGCAAAGGAAAGAATTGTATCTGTCACGGAAAGTAACTTCAAAGCATTTACAGGTGGATACCCTAATAATTTGCTCAGCACCAGTCCTGGTGTTCAGCAGGTGACTGTACGCTGTGACTTTCTCAGCTTGTTTTTTTCTTATCCAGTGGGATATCTTTGCTAGATGATGTCAAAGGCAGCACTGTCCCCAGTAGTAAAGTTTAAATACTAACAGCCACCAATAAAAACAAAATATGAAAGCAGCAGTCATCCTGTAGGTATCCTGTAGGTATTACAACATATTTTGATCATGGACAGTCATAAGAGCTATGGGATCTGTCCACATATAAGGCAAATGGGTTTACAATTCAGTACTGATAGTGCAGTTAACATTTTGAGGTGCTGCTTATTCATCTATGTTAAAGCAAAATTACCTTTAGCTGGTCTTGTCAGAGATCAAAAAGGTACAAAAGTTAGTTATGAATGTTGCCACTGTTCTTTAGATACACAGAATTGGACATTTTCTTTTACCTACAAATGAGAATTTACAGCACAGACCATACCCTCAGTAAAATGATTGCACTTCAATTTGTTGCTGAAACAAAATCTCACTGCTATATAAGTTTAGTTGTTTTTATAATTTCATATCATATTAACTGCAGTGGTGGTGCTGCGGTAGCGTTGTTGCCTCACAGTAAGACGCTGTCCGGTTCGATTCTCAGCTAGAGCGTCTTCTACGTGGAGATATGCGTGAATGGGTGTATCTTTGTTGAAGGTTGTGCGTCAGAGCTGGCAACTCGGTACGTAAAAATCTACTGCCAATCATTAGCGGACCGGAGTTCTGCTGTGGCGACCCCTAACCGGGAAAAGCCGAAAGACACAACAAAAACAACATTAATGTATTCCAGATATAGAACAATGAAGTTTTGCAACAATTAGTGAAAGGAGTTGAGAAAATATTCATCCTGTATAATTTCTGAACATTTGCCATTTTGTACATCTCTGTCCCGCACAGGACACAATCTTCATCTTAAGTATTCACCAAGTCCAAAAAAACAAACATAGACTGGAATGCTAAACTCCCACAACTGCTCACTCAGCTAAGGAGCTTGTTCACCATTTCATACCCTACAACTACTAACACAACTGCACAAGACTAAAGAAGTAATTCACTGTTTCATAGCCTAGATAGAGTCTGCTCTCTTCGACTAGAAACTAAAGTGTGACTATCAGCTGAAGCCTTCTCTCTACTCTGACATAGCCTTCTCCAGGAATTCTGTAGAGCAGGAGTCCTCACCATTTTGAACACTTCTTGTAAACAATTTTCTTATACATGGGGACTACTGACAAGGTTTTACAGCCCACAGCCACTACCCAAGCATTATATGGTACCCCACTCAGTACAATGTCTTCAAATATCTCTGTCCACAGCTCATCCAGACCTGCAACCTTATCACTACAAATGGAATCCAATCACTCAGTGATTAGTGATAATGCCTATTGATAAAATGGCATGGCCACTGTATTACAGAGTTTGGAAACCGTCTCTCCTGCATCTTCACAAACCCCTTAGTAGTGCTCAGCTCTTTCATGTTCTTCCTTACCACACCCTACATGGAGTCAGGCTTTCCACACTAATGTGACACAAAATGTCTGTCCAATGTATTTTCAAACTCCTCCCATGATGAAGCATTTAATTCAACAACCATTTTCATTGCAGCCTTTGAGGCCTACTAGAACCATCCTAATGAATCAGGAAAATTTTCACAAGCACTGTCTAGGAAATTATATTTATCATCCAGGAAACTGTACATAGTGTTTGTGCCCACAAATGAGTCCTTGGGTCATGACAAAATGTATATATCATAAAAAAATATTATACATCAAATATTCAATAACTAAAAAATATCCCAAGGCTAATGTAATTTTTTCCCCAGTTTGCATCATAAGTAACCCTCCTACAGCAAGTGTAACAAGCATCTCAATTCAATTTGTATAATAATATGTATCTCAATTCAGTTTGTATAATAATATGTACATACTCTGGCCAATTTATACTGCTAAAACACTGCATTTTAATACACACTGCATTAACATAAAAGCTAAGAAGCTGAAACTATATTAAATCAAAATAACACAATAGAATCTAGGGACAGAGAAGTATTACAACCATTATACAAAGCCACAGTACATCCACTGGTAGCATATGGATCTGCTGTTGAGTCTACAACATGGAGCAATCAAACTTAGAATTAAATAATCAGATATTAACTACATTACATACATCTAGGTATTTACTTGTGACACTGCTGCTTTAAATAAAAAGGGGCAGTTTCTGTCATAGACCACTGAAATTATGTCTACATGTATAAAAGCACGTTTTCACGTTACATATAACATTTCAGTGACTCCTTTTTAGTATCTTAGTATAAAATTAGCAACAAAAATAATTCTCACAACAAACTAAAAATGTGTGAGTTTTGTAATTTCATAAAGATTGTTTGTTCATATGCCATGGCATTAGGTTTCATCAAGTGTCACTCTCTATCAGTCTATTCACTGAAAAAATGATGAGAAAAATCTGATTTTTGTGTTTTCCTAACTCCTAATAAGTTCTATGAGTAATACGCATGCAATATCATAATCTCCAGCTCTGGGGTGCAGGGTTCGGTACTAACTTCCATGCACTGATTGTGTGGAAGCTGTAGGTTATCTCCTTGTCTGTGTGTTTTTTTCTGGGTATTCTGGTTTCTCCCCACTTACGGAAACATGATGGTTGACTGACTACACTAAATTGTACTTACCATTGCCTTTGTGGCCTGAGATATGGGTGAAAAGGGTTCTTGGATCAGTCTACCTTGCCTGTTAACAAATGATAAACACTACAAACATAAATAAGAATACTTGAGCTACAGATGCAACTACACAGTGTCCCTGTAGTTTAAAAATATTTTCTTTATTAAAATGTTCAGAGTACTATCTCGAAACATATGACTTTAAAAAGCTTAGTCAGGATTCTGAACTGTAACAGCCTTGAATATTTATTTCAGCTGTCATGCCTTGGGTTCAAGCTGTCAGGGGCTGCAACTGTTAGAGGCCAATAGGATAGAAATGCAGTACACCCATTTATTTATCAAGCTGCAAGGATATTGGGGTGTCATAAACAAATACTGATACTGAATTCTAGTTTGGGATAAAGGTGCTTGTTACACTTGCTGCAGCCATCTTGTTATAGTTACAGAAGTACAGAAATTACTGGATGCTGGAGTAATTTTCTTCATTTGCTGCACCTCATCAACTCAAGCACCTTTGACTCTGAAACTTAAAACTGAAATCACTTCACTTGCATTTAACACATCTATTGACATATTTTTTCTTCTCAAAGGAATGATTCCATTTTTTTTATTAATTACTGTTCCTATTTCTTTTGAAAAACATATGTAATCATTAAACCATGCTTGTCGGATCTACTTTACCAGGAATTAAGTGAATGTCATCAGTAAAAGCCTGTATCCTGACTTGATCAACTCTCCCACACCCACACTCACACTGCATAGGCAATTAGTAACTGCATCTTGTTTAATTTCCTGTCTTACACTCTACAGGTGATATCATAACTTACACTCCTGTCTGAGAACTCTGACCTTCCAGTCCACACCTGTTCAGTAAGGTGAAACTCAGATGAGTCAGTACAAACTAAACCTCTGTTGTAGCTGTACTAAAACTATGACACTCACTGATGCTGGGACCTGCCTCACTATTAGGTCCTTCTCAGCATAACTAAAATAAAGTATCCATGCTTGGAACAAATGTACCTGAACTACACTTAACTGAGTCCCCTCCCCAATTCATCTCTTTCTAGCCCATGCCTCTGAACTATTGAACAACCAGTACTTTCTGTCCTCATTCATACATTAATTTCTCTGTTTCCACATTTCTCCTCTTATTAGTCTCTTTCCTGATCACCACAGTCTCCTTCCCTCCCAATGCACAATAACATCTTACACACACTACCCCCACACAGTCACTTAGCTGCCATAGTCTTCCTCTTTTAAATTGCTCTATCTGCATAACATAAAATGCAAAAGAAAAAACACAAAAAACTGCTGTATTATGTAATTTGTAATTTTTTATTATGCTGGGAGCACAGAAACCTTTTTCCAGATCTAACTGGAATTTGTTTTTGTAAAGAACCTGTTGTGACAGTTAATGATAAATCATGTCATGAAGCATGATTTCCCTGAAAATGAGCTTTGCGTAGTGGATGTTTTATTAAACGCTAGAACAAAATTATAAACAACTGTTCATTTTCGTCATTACAGATAGCTGTTTTAGAGAATATTTACATTAGTAAGTACAATTGACTAAAATAATTAAACTATAATGTTGAAGAATTAAAATCAAAGTGAGAAGACAAATTCTAAGTATATTATGAAGGGTTACAGTGTTGATCACATTACAGGCAGTGATGAATTCTTCTATATCTTATGCCACACGGCAGCTGATTAAGACGAACAAAACATAAAAATATTCCCTGTGATACCTTATTTCTTAAATAATGATTCTTTTCTTCATAGTTAGTTGACCCTTCCAAAGAAACCTCTGCTGCTCATTATAACCATGACCCCTGACCTATTGGAAAACTATGAGGCACAACCCACATGACTCTAAACTGTCAAGTCCGAATTTCAAAGCACAATGTTTTCTATCTCTGTTTAATGTTTCCTGTCTGCCTGTGTAACTTAATTGAAAAGCTGGCATTTATTCAGTCATTCATTTATTTGTTAACTTGGGTAATACACTTGTGACAATGATTTTTATTTGAAATAACCACAACTGGGAAAAAATATACATCAGTCATCGAGAATTGTAAATCACATATACAGAAATATACAGGGAAGGTCAGAAATTCTATGTGTGTAGCAAAGTAAAAGATATGATAAACAAAATATCTCTAATTAGTAAAAGAAAATATTCAAGTGGAGGAAGTAGTATAAGGCATGCGGAGGTTCTGTTTAGAGGTGGCTACAGTGAAGGGAGTTCATATTCCAGCTGAACTAAAACACTTTTTTTATTACATTCCTAATATCTGTAGAAGTGGGACATCTTTCTAGTCCAACACCATCATCCTGTCATTACTAACCTTGATGCCTGTGATATGTGACTGACAGGGTTTAGTTAAGCTAGATCCCGGGGTATTCATAAAAGGAGTGGTTTCCAGGTGATACAAAGCAGATGACTGGTGATCTGTGGGGTCTAGGTTTGCTTATTAGTTGAAGCACACACCAGTTTAGTACTATACTACAGGACTGACCAGTGCCTTTGTCTTCTGATACTTCTAATTAATATAGCAATTTACTTGAGCTCCGGTTCTGGGAGGCTAATGATATACTTTTCCGCGTGTCCAATTTTTATACATTGAAATGTGTGTGTATGTGTGTGTGTGTGTGTGTGTGTGTTTGTTTGTCTGTGTGCGTATGTATATCCCTCTCTCTCTCTCTCTATATATATATATATATATATATATATATATATATATATATATATATATATATATATATATATATATATATATATATATATATACATACATATATATTTATATATGGGTTCACATTGGAATCTAGGAATACTGAAACATTGAATTTCAGTATCTCAAGACCAAAGTGTAGAATCTGCATTTCTGCCAATCTTCAGAATGTCGGATACGGAAATCTTCAACCTGCAGTGGTGATAGCGCATTTGGCAAGTTTAATGTTTTTTAAGGGTTTGGGGAGAGTTTGTGTGTGTGTGTGTGTGTGTGTGTGTGTGTGTGTGTGTGTGTGTGTGTGTGTGTGTTGGGGAGTTTTAGGTGTGGGTTAGGGTAGATAGGTAACCATGTGAGTGTGTAAGTGTTGAGAGTGGTTGTGTTTGTATGTGTGTGATATGTGTTTGTGTAAGGGGGAGTGTAGAATGTGTGGTAGTGAGTTTTCTGTCTTCTGGTTTTTAGTGTGACCTCAGAGTTAGTATATGTAAGTAGGGGTCTGTGGGGGGTGCCGCTCCCCCCAATGGGGGGTGCGGAGGGGGCTTGCCCCACTGCTTATAGCAAGGGTGTGTGTTGGTTTTGTTATGTTCTTGTGTGTTGCTTTGGTATGTTGTAGTGTCACGAGGTAGGTGTGTTTGTGTTTGTTTGTGTGGTGTATTTTTTTTGACGTTCGTGGTTTTAAATTTCACAGTTTTGAGGTTTCGGGTTTGTGGGTTTTTGGCTTTATAGTCTTGAGATACTGAAATTTGATATTTCAGCATTTTGGGATTATAAAGTGAATCCATATACATATAGATGTATAACATTTTTTCTCTTTTCTTCTACATACAGCTTGAACTATTCAAACGAATCACCCAAGCAAAACGTAAAACAGATGCCTAGTAATTGTTGATATATGTTGTACCTCAAAAGAATATAGTGCAAGGCTGCAAAGTATGAAAGTATTTCAATGATCCGTGACTAAAAGTGAGCATAAAACCTGAAATCTGACATTTGATATGGAAAAAAATCAGCTTCATATTTATCATCCTATCATTCTTGCTAGCTAATAAAACTGGATAATGCCTCCCCATCCCCCCTCCGTCCCCCCATTCAAATGCACAGACTAATCCCAAGAGAAGTTATAATTCTACAGGTCATAAATCTTGTCCAGTAACTTTCATCCTCTGTAAATTTTTTTGTACTTTTGAGGTACATATTCTTCTATGGCAATCAGTTAGAGGCATGGGTGTCATATGTCAGACAAAATACAGTGTGTGCTTAGTAGGAAATTATAAAAATGAAAAGAATATATTAGTGGAAATAGAGAGGGCTTTGAAAAAGGCAAGTCAGGACATGTTGTTCAAATACCATCAGACACAAAGTGATGGAGAGAAACAGCATCAATTGCCTAGCAGTTGGCCAACACCAGAACCACTGGCCATGCAAACGTCCACTTTTGTGAGAGTGGGTGTTACATAAGAAGAGAAACATATTTTGAATACTTTCTTTTTTCTTTTATTTTTTTAATGTTGCTAGACAGAAGTGGACTTTTTGAGCAAATTTAACAAAGAAAAAAAAACTTCCAACATGTTTGTACTTGTAATGAAAATAATCTGGGAAGGGAACAGAAGACTCTGTTATCTAGTGCTTTTGAAATCAATGTTCATTTTTTTTGTCTGGAGACTGTTTTCTTTTTCTATTTAACAATTGCTCAGTAGTGTTCTGTAAGGAAACTGCTGGCAAACACCTTGACAGACAGCATTTATGTGATTGACCTTTCTTCACCTGATAACCCAGTCTCCTAGAAGCTACACGTGTTAGTCAAAAGATGATGTAACATGTCTGATTTTACATTTTTAGGGTCCTATGAAAAGGCCAGTCTTCTGTGTCTTGATATATGCAGACTATAAGCAGTCAATAATTTCAAGCGGTATTACAGCTTTGGTCTTTAAAACAATTAATTTTACTCTAATCTCTTTCCTCTGCCACTTTTTCTCACAGAAATCGACTGACCTCCCAGGACTGCTCCCAATCTGCAGTCTTTCACAGTGATTTTACTAGAATTGTTGATTTGGAGGAAAGTGTTCAGGAATGTCAGTGCAAGCTACTGTGCCCTTGATAAAGAGTCTGATTCTCTGTCCAGCATTACCTGGTTTGGAAAGTGACCACATACTAAAACTTGCCAATTACCAGACAGTCTCCATAAATGGATAAACTACACTGCACATATTGGGTTAAAGCTATTAGCTGCTAAGCATCAGCTTCTTATAACCATGGGTTTGGGTCCATCAGACTCCATTATCATGATTGTTGACTCTCAACAAGGCATTTAGTCATACTAGTGTTCATGAGCATAATTCACAACTGTCCAGAATTGCAGAATGTCCATATTTTTTGCCTCATCTTTTTGGTCTGTTTCTCATACAATTTGTGGTTTTCTGGCAAACTACTGAGGATTGTAGTCAGTAAATAATGGCAGGCATTTGAGTTTCAGACTTTGTATCCTTCAAAAAATTCACAATAATGCAAAAACCTGTTATAAATTTTCCAAGTTTATAAGAACTGTATTTAAAATCTGTCCCTGATTTGGAGACCCCCCACTGTTTTTGACCTTGTCTAGATTTTTTAAATGAAGAAGTTACAAGATATGTTCCAGAGTCATCACTCTAAAATAAAGCAATTACATGCAGTGGGCTTTCAGGGTTAGAAATAAAAGAAAACATAACAAACAGAACTCACATGATCTTTGAACAAGGTTATAGCATTTGTACCTGGTTGTAAAAATAGTGTCAATCAGAAATCAGTATATTAGAGGGTCAGTTTAGGTTGGACGGTTTGGAGACAAAGTCAGAGAGGCGAGATTGCATTGGTTTGGACAGCTGCTGGGTATATTGGGAAAAAGTTGCTAAGGATGGAGCTGCCAGGTAAGTGGAAAAGAGGAAGGCCTAAGATAAGGTTTATGGATGTGGTGAGAGAGGACATGCAGATAGGTGGTGTGACAGAGCAAGATGCAGAGGACAGGAAGAAATGGAAACAGATGATCCACTGTGGCAACCCCTAATGGGAGCAGCCGAAAGAGAAGAAGAAGAAGTAAAAACAGTGTGTGTGTGTGTGTGTGTGTGTGTGTGTGTGTGTGTGTGTGTGTGTATGTGTGTGTGTGTTTAAGTAAACACATTATCCTTTCACAGTTTAGTGGCAAATGCACTTTGGCAGGAAGCACAGAGGATTAAGGCTATGAGCTACTAATGAGCAGCTTCCTGTGGTATAGGGTTTGAATCCCTCAGAATTCATTTGCCTGCTATGTGACCTTGAGCAAGTTGGTTAACCACACATTGCTCTGCAGCAATTGTGAAACTGAGCTAGGCTACTTAATGGTTCTGTGGACTGTAATCCTACTAACTACCTATGAATCTAAGTCAAACTTATAAAGATACAAAGGCCTATTTATGCAGTTTGTTTACTTGCTGCACAATTCAGTTTAGTGAACAAAGTAAGCATACAGGGTATGAAATGCTTGTGACATCTAAGTTGACCCACACTAAACTTTGAAAAGTATTTTGGTTATATTCAGCATTGAACACTGCTTCCTCGGCCTGATCCATGATCTGGCAGCACCAGTGTGTCTCCAGGGATGATTTCCAATAATCTAGCAGCCATGCATTCCACAGCACATTCTTCACGAGTTCTAACTTACTAAAGCCTCCAGAAAAGATTCCATCCGCAGAAGTGAATGTGAATGCTTCAACTGGCCAAGGTTGCTGGTGTGACCTGCTAACATTCAGGTTAAGCTGGAAAATCCAAGAAGTAAAACCCGGAAATTAGTATGAATATTCCATTAACCTCATAGCCTCGTAGGTTCATAAGTAAGGACTATGCTAGCTGCCGTTGTGGATCATTTTAAGCCTAGTGAATTTCCCTTCCAAAGGTGAGAATCAAACTCTGTACCTTGTGTCTTGAGGTAAACCATTATACCAACCCCAGCCATGTCTACTGGTCAAAATATAACCCTGTGTAATACTACTGGAATCATGTGCTAATTTTTGAAGAGAAAAGTATTCTGTTTTGATAAAAGCTTTTGTGACCTGCGTGTGGCTAACTAAATTAAAATAAAAGTTGTGCTCTTTTAAATTAAAAGAAAAGTTGTGTTCTTTTAAACCTACCATAGCATCTTGTGTTATTTAATGTTTTTTAATAGCACCTTTATTAAATTCACACATTTTGAATACTGACATGGGCATACATAAAAAGAAAACAAACCACTGTAAAATTTTTTCATTTTCATGCATTACACATTTTCTTTTTATTCACTCAGTTATATAAATTGCTTTAGTCCTGCCATCCCTTAAATTTCAGTCCTTATTCTGCTCCTGAATATTATCCTGCATGTATTGTTCTTACAAATTCCATTTATTTTTATTTAATTTGCTCCTTCCCTTTTCTAAAGATCCCTTATATAACTTTGTATCTCCTTTACAATATTCAATACTTTGCTTTTGGTTAATTTAGAGTTTAATTTAATTGTTTCTTGTAACAGCTTTTGTGGCAGCCAGTAGCATTAAACTTAGTAAGGCCTTACTATGTCTAGGCAATAGAGCTTGTAAATCCCAGCTCAAAAGAATAATTTTCTTAGTTACAACCATTTACTCTCCCAACATTTCTAACAAAATGCTATAGGGAATGTTTAAAATTTGCCAACTCATTACATGTTCCCATTTACATTTCTCCTTCTCATTACACCTCCAGCATTTGCTGTCTACCCGAGTTAAAACTCTCTAGTCTGATCAGAGAATAAAATTACGTAAGCAAATACTCCAAAGCAAAAATGATGTACCTTCTGGATTTTATTGCATACTTGGGAACTGTGCAGACGTCCTCTTATTGTTGCTTTGTAAATTGCTATTCCATTCTCTTCCCAGTCTTTTCTACCCTCTTATGATTGATTCTTATAGTTATCGTGCATTGTTTCATATGCTTGACTAATTATTCCTTTTTAAAGGTAGCTTCTGTTCTTAGGTCAACTAAAAACTTAACCAGGGATAGTATTTCACTTAGCACTCTCATATCCCTTTCTGTTTGGACCAGATTCCAGAAGATTTGCTCACGGTGTGAGTGGCTTACTTTACAGTAAGACCTATTCATGAAGGAGGCTTGAACTGGAGTAATTCACTTACACCACACCAAGAGGAAGTCTTTTGTAACTGGGTCCTTTTCCTATACCTTGCTATCGTCCCTGGTAGTGAAGGCACTTTCAAACCTGAAGTCCAAATTTTGCTTAGTTTCATCGCACTCTATTACCTTTACCTCCCTTATTATTTTCTTCCAGTACCTTGGTTCCTTTGCTAATTTTCTCCAGCAAATTCTCCAGCAAATTCCCGTCTGTTTTCTAAGCCCCTACATGCAATTATCCCTATTGGCAAAATGTCCTTTCTCCATTCTTGTGTTTGCTTAATTCTTAAAATACTTTCTGCTACTTTATAAGACTCTGTATGGTTGTTGCCACTCTTGTTATGGGCCTGCATCCAAAATCCTACTATCTCCTTATTTAATGACCTCCCCCATTTCAACATCATTCATTTCCACTTTGATTTGTAACCTTCATCTTGAGTTGTATATGTTTTAATATGTTGGCAAAGATAGCTTTATCTGTATGGCACCCAATGGTGTGAAACAGCATTATAACCACCTTTTCATGTCCTGTTCTAACTCTTCTCTCATACACTATGTTGATGACTCCACAATCATCACAACCTCAGATTCTCTCTCAGATCACCAGACCCTTACATAAAACTCTTTCAACTTTACAGAACACTGGCCCACCAATAACCATCTTATTCTACATCCCAACAAAACCAAACCTCTTCTATTCCTCCCTAAACCGTGATATATCTTAAACCTACATTCACCATCACTTCCCTTAACAACAAAGCAATAAATGTTGAAACTCATACCAAACTACTTGGAGTTATCATTGATGATCAACTCAAATTTGACCTACATGTCCACCACTGCATAAAGAAAATACATCAAAAACATGGCTTACTATACCGAAACATAAAATTCCTTACAACTGATTCTAGACTCTCTCTTTCCTATGCTTACCTTCTCCCCAGTTTTCTCTACTGTTCTCACATCTTAACTAACCTGCACTCCTTCCTGCTTACTAAACTTGAAACCACCTATAACAAAATAGCTAGGTTTGCAACAAACCCGAGCCCTAACTCACACCACCGCCACTCACTCCAAGCTTTAAACTGGTTAGAATTCCGTCACTAACTCTTACGCTCCCGACTTTAAATCATTCACTTCATCCTTAACAAACCCTTCTCTTGCTCTGGTATCTCCTCTCTCATTTCTCTATATACGCTGCCTAGAACACTTATGAGCTCTAATCTTCAACATTTGGAAATATATAAGCCTAAATATTCTATAGGCTAAAATCTTTATAACTACTCTCCTGCCTTATCCTGGAATAAACTTCCCGTAACCATCAGAAAATACTGTATGCACATGGATTCAAAAAAGCCCTAAAAGAATACCTACTCAACAACTGGAACTGTTACTGTAAAACTCCACACTAAACTTTACTCCCCACTACCTACCCTCTCTCCTTCACTCTTTGACCTCTCGTACTTCTTCCCTTATTCACTCTACTTTTGGACCCCTCTTACCTCTCTATCAATCTACCCTCCTTATTCGTATTGCTATACTCTTCTTCATTATCTCCCAACTTTTACACTAACTCTCCTTCCATCTCCACTTTTTACAACTAATCCTTTCTCTTATTTCTATTTTTGATCAATTAAAATAGTAACTTGTAAATTCTTTGTTTTCTTAATCTGTAAATAGTTACTATTGCTTCATTTACTGTATTTTTCTTTACACTGATATCTTATGTATCCTTTGTTTCCTTTCATTAATATACTCTCCATAATTTCTTTATTTTCTGTAACACGTTATTTTTGTATCCATTTGTTTATCTACACTGTCAGATTTGATGTAAAGTCTACTGTTGTGAACTCTGTTGTTAGAACCTAATTGTACTTGTTTGGAGATTTTCTGCTCTGGCCTCCACTGAAAAAGGGCTTTTACTCAGTCGGACATTCCCGGTAAACAAATATCAAATAAATAAATGAATGAATGAATAAATAAATGCATTTTATACTGTAACCTCACCTATGGTTTTATATGTCTGATGCATTGCAGTGATTTCCCATCAATACTCCGCATATGACATAATGCCTGTCTTTAAGTATGACCTAGGAGATTACAACAAATACTATAAAGTAAATAAAGGGAACCTCTGAACTGTTAACCTTTTTTTTCTGATCCTAGTTGCATTCTTCTTGGAAATTAACCAGAGAACATAGCTGTGCTCTTTTACATAAGTAATGAGGACGTATGTCTCCAGAATGAACAAGGGTCAATGAATTATATAAACAATAGTACTCTGTGAACATGATGTACGTGGACTTCAGATGGGGCTTTGACAATTTTCTAATTCATTTTATTTTTTATTTTATATTTGTTTTACCGGGAAAGTACGGCTGGACACATGTCCTTTTTCAGCAGTGGCCCGGGGAGAAAAGCTCCAGTTAGTGCATATACATACATACATGAATAACATCTGAATATGTAGACAAGACAAATCAAAGTACAACTGGCAGTAGATGCATTGCATAACTTAACTGTGAGTTATATACATCAGTAAAGGATGAGATAACACCAGAGTGTAGTACATTGAGATATAGTGTATTATTTTCACAAGTGTTATATAATCTAATAGTACACTAGAGGCATTCTATGAAGGAATGAGAAGATATAGATGGTAAGATAGTGAAGCGGTAGCAGTATATGTAGACTCAAAGTGTGTGTTAGCAGGATTTAGGCAGTGGTGAATAAAGTAGGTTATTAGAAGGCTGGCTATGTTATGATGTTATAGTTTCTGGGAGTTTAATTAGTCAGAAAGATTTGTAAAGGAGACAGTTGAGAGTGAGATGTTTTCTGTCAAGTGATGGAGGAACATGGTCAGAGTGACTTGGTAAGGAAGTATTTTAGGTTAGTTTTGAATAGAGGTAGGGATGTTATGGAGGTAATGTTGACTGGCAGTTCATTCCAGATTTTACCTATGTAGTTAGCAAATAGAGAATCTCCTACTTGGTTTTTGGATAAGTAGGTTTTTATTTGTTGGAGGAATGTAGTAGTCTATTGGTACTATAGGGTCGAAGAAGGGTTTGTAAGGGTGGAATTTTTTCAGGATTTGAGCAGAGTTTGTGGGCCATTGTTAACTGTGTATACTGTAGGAGATGGGGGAGTTGTAGCCAGTTGAGTTGTTTGAGTGAAAGGCAGTGGTGTGTTCTAGTTGATGAATTTGTGGCATATCTTGCTATTTTATTATAGCAGGACTCGAGTTTTTGTAGTTCAGATTTCTTGAGATTAGTGAGAATGGGGGCTGCGTATAATAAGGTGGATATCAAATGAGTTTGGGCAATAGCTATTTTGGTATCTTTCGTAAAGTAGTGTTAATTCCTGTATAAAGTACCTAATTTTTTACGCACCTTTTTAACTGTTTGGGAGATGTGTATATCAAATTTAAGGTTGCAGTTGACTTCTACTCCTAGCAGTTTAGTGTGTAGTGATGGGGTGATTATAGTGCAGTTAATGGAGGAGATGAAGAAGGTGTTGGGGGGGAGAAGTCTTATTAGGAAGGAATACCATTAGCTTGGTTTTCTTAGGGTTTAATATGAGGTTAGCATTTGTGAGCCAGGTTTCTACATCATGAAAGGCTTTCTGAGTTGGAGTTTGTAGATCCAATAGAGAGGGTGTAGAACAGATCACTGTGGAGTCATCTGTATATTGAATGAGTGATGCATGAGTGGTTTATAGATGGAGTTTGTTAGTAAATATAGAGAATAGCAGTGGGCCTAGGACAGAACCTTGAGGCACTCCAAGAGTTACTGGTAATAGGGGAGTGATGGTAATGGAGTTTGTTGCCAGGAGACTGCTTGTTGCTGTCCTGTGAGGTAGTCTTGGAACCATGCAAGTGCGGAGTTTGAGAAGTGAAGGTCACTAAGTAGGTTTGTGTGAGATACCATGTCAAAGACTTTTGACAGGTCTAGAAAGATAGAACAGACATAGTTGTTAGTAGTCCTGTGGCAGTTAGTGTTAGTGGAAGACATTAGTGCTGTGGTTGTACTATGGTATGGTCTGAACCCATGTTGGGTATTAGTTAGGAGATTGTTACTAAGAAGGTAGTTAATAACCTGCTTGTGAACTACTCTTTCAAGAATTTTTGATAGTGGAGACAGTATTGCAACTGGTGTATAATTACTTAGTTCAGTAATTGCTAGGAGTATGGTGGGTGGAGTCTAAAACGGTAAGCTGGATATGAAGTTGAATGACCAGATGATCACAGGATATGGTTAGAAGAAAATGCACATGGAGTGTCACAGGGTTCACTGCTTGGCCCACCCCTGTTTTAGTATGCTTTTGGCAGATATTATACTGAAAATGGACAGCAAAATTACCTTCTATGCTGATAATATCAAAACTGCTGAGGTGATCACAGATGGAGCTATCATTTTCTAGGAAGAATTGACATAGTGTGAGACAAGCTAGCAGGTGGGATTTAATTAAAAATGCAACGTTATGCACTTTGGTTATTTGGATTCTCAAAAAAACATGCATGAGGTACAGTAATCTTAGTAAGGGAGAACAGAAGAGGAAAAGGATCTCAGGTGAGGGGGGTAGCGACTTAGAATGCTATCCTAGGCTGACTAATGCCATATATTGTGGAAGAACAGTTACTAAAAACATAGGATGCTGAGGTATACAGTTTTGGAGAATGTCTATAAATGAGTCCATGTTAAAGGCACCAAAAGGGTTGTATGTACTTTCAAGTAATGCATCCAGTCCTGGTAGTCATAGGGGATATTAGGCTGAAGGAAAGTTTATCAAAATGCTGATTGAAATAAAAGGGTTTTCGTACAAAGGATAGACTCAGATTACTCAGCATGTAGATAGCAAAGAGGGGAAGATATGACATAGATTCACATCGCCATCAGAGGGCAAATGGGAAGGGTGTAGTTGAAGCAAGACAGAGGAGGTGAAGGGGATGTGTGCATACTACTACTCTTGGAGTGCAGACAACTTTAACTTGTACCCAGGAGTTTATGAAAATCTTGATAGAATATAATAAGAGACAAACTGAGTTTTTTAATGTGATGATTAATAGTCTCTTGGCTATCAGACTAACAGCAGTGGACTCATCGCACCTGCACAGGAAGCTAGATGATCTATCTGACACACTTCGGATATTTGAAGAAAAACTTGTGTCCCAGAAATGGTGGAATCTACAGAGAGACATCAAAACCTTTGAGAATGATTTATGGTTTCCATGGGAATGTTCACCACTTGCTGTGTCTTCATTTGAGCACAAGGGACATGTGAAGATGGAAGGAAAATAAGACGAGTTTTGTCAGAAGCTGGCGTCACGTAAACAGAGTGGATGTGAAGGGAATTCTGAAGGAACGGAGAAGTCAAATTTTTCAGTTTCAGTTTACAACAAGGAATCAGAAGAAGGAAGTATAAATGAGGTTAATACACAAGAACCTTCTAGAGAACGAGTTAATGACACAGGAAGGGAGGGGTTAGAATATGACTCAAGTACTAGTTTGCAATGGACAGATTTAATTTCAACAGGAGCATGGGTACAGAGGTGACATTTTAGTAGCTAGTAACCCTAGAATAGTTTAAGGAATGTGCTTGTTCAAAAGCGGGAAAGCAGGCTTCAGGGCAGGATGTATGCAAAGGGGAAAAACATATCTTTTCCCTTTGGGATACAGAAGTGCACTATTACTATGAATCCTAAACCTCACTGACTTAAACTTAGCCTTCCCATAAATGCTATGATCATTTACCTTGGAACCAACAAAAAGGAGGATAATTTATTAAAAGAAAAGACACTGAGATTAGATGACCACTGCTGAACAAATAATACAGGATTTAGGGGGTAGTACACTCTTAAGCACCCATAGAAGTATTTACTTATGTACGCATGTACTTATATATTTATTTAAATTTGATAATCAGGGCAGAGCACTGACCCACATGGACCATTTTCAGGACACCCAGTAATACAAAAACAAAATAAAACAGAAAGAACAAAGCTAAATCTGATATGAACGCAGTAAAAGAGTAATAATACATCTCACAGATGACAAGCAGAGTGCACACAAGTCTAGAAGAAGAAACCGTTCCAAGAAACTACTTGGGTATCTTTGGTGAGTCATTGCAAATGCCATCTGTAAGATGTGTGGCAGGCAACCTATTAATAAGTAAGTAGATAACTAAAGTCAAAAGCCTTGAAAGGGTTGAAGAAAATGTCCCAAATAAGCAACTGACTGAAAAAAGCAAGCAAACAATTATATATTTTTGAGAAGACAGTAACAGTTCTGTGCCAGAATAAAACTTATGTTCACTTAAGGTTAGAAGGGAGAATCTGATTAGCTAGTAGAAAATTATGTCCAAGGACCTGATAAAGAGATGGGGCAGTAAGATGTGGCCATTAGTGATGAATGTGTTACTATTAGGGATAGCATTGTAGAAAGGAAAACCCAGTCAGCATCCCTGGCCAGAGTGTCTGCCAAAGAGTTCAAATGTGGGACAAGAATTCCCCCATTTGAAAAAGAACTGCTGTGGAACCAAGGTCCTCAAATGTCATGAAAAAGATATGTCTCAGTGTCCATATACATAAGGGTCTTGAAATGGAAAAGTAGAAAACCAGGTTAGGTGTTGATACTAGCACTGAGAGGGGGGCAGTGAGAAGATAACAGGTTGAGACTTACTACACAAGTAACACAAGCACTAGGGAAGTAGACACTATTTAATCTAAACCTGATAAAGTCATGAAAGTCTCTGCAGAAGCCATTAGGTTTATTAGAGGCACTAAGTTTGAGGCAGTAGAGGTACTTTGGTGGAGTAAACACATGTAGTGCCCATTGCTCTTGTAAAAGCTGAAGAGTTTCTTAGAGTGAGGGTAAGTATGAGAACCAGGCTTAATTCTTGGTGATGAATGGAAGCATGTCAGGTTCCAATCTATAATGGTAACGGCTTAAAACCTTTGACCTTACTATAAAACACATACATTGTACAGACTGCCCTAATAAAAGCAGGTTAGAAAGGCTTGTTGTTGCAGGTATAAAGGGCTAGAAATGAAGTGATGGTTATTTAGGAATACTTCCACCCTCCAATACATGGTATGGGATACAATGAACAGTAAAAGATAGGAAGGTATGCAACAGTGTGGCGTATACGACAAAGAAGTGGAAAACTGAATACAGCACCAGATACTTAGTGCAGTGGGTGTATGTTCAGGACTGTAGAGAGAGAGTGAGACATGCAGCTGAGGGTGACATACAGTCACAAGAAAATTAAGTACATAGAACTCACCTTTAACAGTAAGTGAGGGCAGGGGAGGTGTCTGGGAAGCAGGGCTGAACAGAATTAGGGAAAAAGAAAAAAAAAGAATGGCGTGACTCAAGACTGATTTGGGATACGTTCAATGGGGTAGAGTCTGAAAAGTAGAGAGACAGGAAGGGGGGGAGGCTGGAGAGAAACAAAATGGCTTGTTTCAATAAAACACCGTTGTATGTTTCAATGAAACACCATTGTATGTTTCAATGAAACACCATTGTATGTTTCAATGAAACACCGTTGTATGTTTCAGTGAAACACCGTTGTATGTTTCAGTGAAACACCGTTGTATGTTTCAATGAAACACCTTTGTATGTTTCAATGAAACACCGTTGTATGTTTCAGTGAAACACCTTTGTATGTTTCAATGAAACACAGTTGTATGTTTCAATGAAACACCGTTGTATGTTTCAGTGAAACACAATTGTATGTTTCAGTGAAACACCATTGTATGTTTCAATGAAACACCGTTGTATGTTTCAGTGAAACACCGTTGTATGTTTCAATGAAACACCTTTGTATGTTTCAATGAAACACCGTTGTATGTTTCAGTGAAACACCTTTGTATGTTTCATTGAAACACAGTTGTATGTTTCAATGAAACACCGTTGTATGTTTCAGTGAAACACAATTGTATGTTTCAGTGAAACACCGTTGTATGTTTCAATGAAACACCGTTGTATGTTTCAGTGAAACACCGTTGTATGTTTCAGTGAAACACCATTGTATGTTTCAGTGAAACACCATTGTATGTTTCAATGAAACACCGTTGTATGTTTCAATGAAACACCGTTGTATGTTTCAGTGAAACACCGTTGTATGTTTCAGTGAAACACCGTTGTATGTTTCAATGAAACACCGTTGTATGTTTCAATGAAACACCGTTGTATGTTTCAATGAAACACAGTTGTATGTTTCAATGAAACACCGTTGTATGTTTCAGTGAAACACAATTGTATGTTTCAGTGAAACACCATTGTATGTTTCAATGAAACACCGTTGTATGTTTCAGTGAAACACCGTTGTATGTTTTAATGAAACACCATTGTATGTTTCAGTGAAACACCATTGTATGTTTCAATGAAACACCATTGTATGTTTCAATGAAACACCGTTGTAGAAGAGTATAATTAGGGAGAGTGTCATTCACTTTGCTGAAGCAGCAGTTTATCAACAAAGGGAATGACGCTGAAATGCAGTTGAGTGTTCTGTTCATCCAAACTTGAAGACATTAGAAGAAAGAACATCAAATTCATGTGGGTAAAGTATGTGTGGGTTTGAGAAACTATTGCTGAAACCTTCAGATATACTGAAGGTTTCAGCATTAAGAGATGGAGTGTTTGTGCAAGTACATGTGGGTTAGAGTAAGGGCTACGTATGGGGATAGATTTTTATTGGATTTGTGTGTTGAGGCATGCTTGCATATGTGTGTGTGTCTGTGTGTGTTTGTGTGTGTGTGCGCGCGCACGTGCATGCGTGTGTGTGTGTGTGTGTGTGTGTGTGTGTGTGTCTGTATGTGTTGTGTAACTGTAGTGTTGCGGAAAGAGTTTTTCTAAGGTAAGGTGCAGATTTAGGGTTAGGACTAGCATGCATTAGTAAGGTAGGCAAGGAGGTTACAGCTAACTACTGCACCCAACCCCTGACCCTGACCCTAACCCTAAACATGCAACTTTGAAAGTTTTGTATAACACTACCACTACTCAGACAAATTATGTCTGACTGTGTGATAGGGTTTGCTGATCAGATCACAAAACAAAACTGTTTCTTTTTGTGATTTTTATTTCCTCAGTTTTGTCAGTCTTTTGATATGATGATTTTCAAAATACCAGCATCAGTCACCCGTGGTTTAATGTTTGTGTGTTTCTATAAATCAACTTATACATAGGCAGATATACATTGTGCTTTCAGCTGAATACATCACCTCCTGAGCATCTGTGAGAAGTATTATATCTCCCAGAGCCAAGACCTTAGGACAGAAATGAATGTGTAATACAGGTTAAGTCTGAGTTAAAGGAAAATGATACAGAACGTAGAATACAATGTAGTGCACAATGCTTTGACTTCCTAAAGTGGTACCTAAACCAAGACATTTGATGTGTCTATGCATTTAATAAGAATTCATTCCTATATCATATTGTAAGGTAATCAATAGTGTACATTTGATTTCAGTAAAGATGGTACATTGAAGAAAAAGAAAACAGACGTATTGTAGGCCATGTGATAATGCACCTGGAATGCTTATTTACCATAGCTGTCAATTTCTGACCTAGGAGATCAAGGACAGTGTGTTAAACAATCTACAGCAAACAGTCTGGATTAGGGGAATATTTTAAAATCATTTATATGAATTCAGTGAATGGACAGCCTTATTGTTTTTATATTATCATTTCACTTTCTAGAAAATAACAAATCCTTTACTTCAATATTTGACTTTATTATTTTCTCTTAAACTTCACTGTTTTGTGACAAACAACATATATTTATGAAGGACAGCCAACATACAGAAAACAAAATCATCAAAATCCTAGAAAACAGGATAATTGAGGCACGGCTGTTATCAGGTGACAAACTACACATTTCTCTGTTAATTGCAGTTGTTACATAACCTCTCTGCAGCAGCACTGTTAGACAGTCGTGTTATCAGGAAACTCTGACATAAGAAAGTTTCTCTTACGTACAGATTAGATGTGTTTAAGACAGGCCAATAAGGCAGATTGCCTATATAGTAAATATATTTAATGTCTATACCCATTTCAGCTGCAAAGGAGGAGTGAACAATGAGCAGTGGTTAAGCTAAAAATACTAAGGCATTGAAACCATGAACTCTAAATATGGATACAGAATTGTCATCTCTATAGTCTTTCGGCTTTTCCCAGTTAGGGGACGCCACAGCGGAACTCAGGTCCACTAATGACTGGCAGTGGATTTTTATGGTGCCGAGTTGCCAGCCCGATGCCCAACCTTCAAAGAAGGAACACCCATTCACTCACGCACCTACCTGCATGTCTTTAGATGTCACTCGACCATGGGGAGGACATGCAGACTCCACAAAGAAGGCGCTCTAGACGAGAATCGAATGGAAGACCCTCTTGCTGTGAGGCAACAACGCTAACTGCTGCACCACCGTGTCATCTCCAATATGTGAAAATGTCCAATAGTATTCTTTCTTTATATCATTTTATTTTGTATCCAAGTTATTGGCCTGGGGATGGCCATCCCCAGTTTTCCATCCTGAAAACCAGATCAGCACTTTTACTCTCCCTACTGTTGCCTCTGTCTCGGAGAACAGCTTTACTGAACCTGTCCCTGGACTTCTGCTTATGTGCGATTTTGTGTGTGTGTGTGTGTGTGTGTATGTGTGTGTGTGTGTGAGAAAGAGAGAGAGAGAGATGGAGCAGAACAACATTGTGCCTTGGGTTCAATTACAAGGCAGTATGGCTTAGAGAAGTTCTACTGCCTTATGCTGGGAAAAGAAGGAAAGCCATTGGCTTCTGCATTAAAACCCTGTAGCTGTTACTTTGAAACAGGAAACACTAGTCGAACACCAGTTACTAATTATGTAGTTATGAGCAAAACTCCTACTCCAGGACATCAGATAGTCTCAAGTAATAGTCAATGGCAAAAGCAGTCAAAGGAAGTGAGGATTTAAGCTGAGCAAAAGATAATTATTTCTTATTTATTTGTTAACATGCCATAGCAACTAAAATCATTCTTTACATCCATCAGGCAAACTCATAATTCAGGTACTGAGAACTGGTACTTTAAAGATACATTGGAAACTAGCCAGCATAAACTGTTATATGAACCATATACAACTATAAGCAATCAGTAAAAGGAAAATCTAAGCAAATAAACTCAAAGGTCACCTTTTTAATGATGCCAAATATGAGTGCATAATGTGTACAACAATGCCACCTCCTCACACTGCAAATAACACACAGCTGTTATCTGACTGGTACAACTACCTGTCTTAGTGGTGATAGGATCCAGTATGGTTAAGTGTGTATTGTTTAACAAACATGAACTTCGCATACCTAAAACTGTGACTCCAGATGTTGAAAAACACTTGTAAACAATTCTTTTTTTCTGGGGCATAAGACCCTGTGCAACCCTGATGTGGAGGCAAGCCCTAATGCCACTGATCTCTGTGTATACCAATTCTGAAGTTGCACACTCTCAGAGAAAAGGAAAAAGGTGGAAAACAAATTAAAGCTCACCTTCTCCATATTCACATAGTCTAGGAAACCAAAAGTGAAAGCACAGCATCTGCAACACAGTCATTTCCAATGTGGTGAAACATCAGCTACAGGAAAAGGTGATCCCCCTACACTGATGATATGAGAATCACTTAAATTTAAAGTAAAAACTATAGGTTTCCTCATTATCATATCTTTCAGGGTAACCCATTGAACTGATTACTGTTGTTTTACTGCTAAATGTTGTTATTTTAAGTTCATAGGTTGGTACCAGGCTATCAGCCCTAGGGCCTATACAAGCCTAGCCATAACAATTCCCTGATATTTCTTCCCACAATATTTACTTCCCTGGACCCCTGTCTAGTAGGGCAACTGACATGATCCCCGGGATGAATTTCCTATCTCCCATCCAATCATCAAGGTTCCTTTTGAAGAGGGCCAAGGAGGCCCTCTGCTTGACATGTATGGGCAGTCTATTCCAGAGTATGGGGAGTCTCTGGGTCAGGAACCTATCCCTCCAGCATGTTTTGTTCATTGTGATGACAAGGTTTAGATCACAGGAGTGTGTGGCTCTGCGGGATTGGGATTTCTTTAAGTGGAGCATGTCAAACAGCTCAGGGTTTGACATGGTTTTGTATGTTAAGCAGAGATCGCCTCTGAGTAGATGATATGCCACAGAGTATAGCTGGAGTTTTTTTAGATAGTCAGCATATGGCATCTGCTTTAGGCATGTGATTCATTTAGTGAGGTATTTCTGCGGCCTTTCCAGCTGTTGCAAATGTCTTGTTAGGTACATACCAAACGGGGCATTATACTCTATAATGGGTCTAATGAGGGATGAGTACAGTGGGATAATTACCTCCTTTTTCCTGGCTGAAAAGCCCTTAGTGATGAGGTGTGCCACATAGAAGGATTTTCTGACTGTTGTGGCGATGTGGTTGTCGAAGGTGAGTCCACTGTCCACCTGTGTCCCTAAGTCTCTCATCACACTTTCGATGTTTAGTGTACTGCCACCTATGTGGTAATTCATGGGTACATGGTTTTTCCAAAAGGGGATAACTATTGGCCTACTTCCTGACAAGTGTTCATCTCTATTATTATTTTGCTGTTTTATGCATGCAATGATGGGTGTTAGCAAGGTGGCTATGGCCCTGGTCAAACTTTATTTTTTTATTTATTTGACATTTGGTAACCAGGAAAGTCCAACTGGGTAGAGATTACCAATTTTCCACAGAGGCCTGGGGGAAAAGCTCCACATAAAGACTAATAGAAAAGAATAATTAAATACAGGGCATTAAACAGCGAGAGTTTACATATGGGAAAAAATTATTTAGATCATAAAAAAAAGATACTTGGCTTATATATAATAATTCAAACTTATTATAAAGGTTGTGCCTGCTAAACCTGGTGGACTTCTTTGAGAATGTGACCAGATCCATAGACGAAGGCAAAGCTGTGCACACAGCCTACCTTGACTTGGCCAAGGCCTTTGACACAATCCTACATTCAGGCATCATTGACAAACTAACCCAGTTGTATATCAACTTCTATGTTGTCATATGGCATCTGCTTTAGGCATGTGATTCATTTAGTGAGGTATTTCTGCGGCCTTTCCAGCTGTTGCAAATGTCTTGTTAGGTACATACCAAACGGGGCATTATACTCTATAATGGGTCTAATGAGGGATGAGTACAGTGGGATAATTACCTCCTTTTTCCTGGCTGAAAATCCCTTAGTGATGAGGTGTGCCACATAGAAGGATTTTCTGACTGTTGTGGCGATGTGGTTGTCGAAGGTGAGTCCACTGTCCACCTGTGTCCCTAAGTCTCTCATCACACTTTCGATGTTTAGTGTACTGCCACCTATGTGGTAATTCATGGGTACATGGTTTTTCCAAAAGGGGATAACTATTGGCCTACTTCCTGACAAGTGTTCATCTCTATTATTATTTTGCTGTTTTATGCATGCAATGATGGGTGTTAGCAAGGTGGCTATGGCCCTGGTCAAACTTTATTTTTTTATTTATTTGACATTTGGTAACCAGGAAAGTCCAACTGGGTAGAGATTACCAATTTTCCACAGAGGCCTGGGGGAAAAGCTCCACATAAAGACTAATAGAAAAGAATAATTAAATACAGGGCATTAAACAGCGAGAGTTTACATATGGGAAAAAATTATTTAGATCATAAAAAAAAAGATACTTGGCTTATATATAATAATTCAAACCTATTATAAAGGTTGTGCCTGCTAAACCTGGTGGACTTCTTTGAGAATGTGACCAGATCCATAGACGAAGGCAAAGCTGTGCACACAGCCTACCTTGACTTGGCCAAGGCCTTTGACACAATCCTACATTCAGGCATCATTGACAAACTAACCCAGTTGTATATCAACTTCTATGTTGTCAGGTGGGTTGCAAAATGGCTCACAGATTGACATTACTCAGTCAAAGTGGGAAACTTCACTCCTACCATCAGACCTGTCACCATTGGGGTCCCACAAGGATCAGTGTTAGGTCCCCTCTTGTTTGGCATATACTTCTCTGAAGTCTAGGCCAAAACAGAGGGGCTGTGGCTAACCAAGTTTGTGGATGACTGCAAATTAGATGCTGTCTTTGAATCTCATAGCAATGTCAGTGTTCTTCAAAAGGGGCTTACACAGACCAATGATTTGTGCCAAAGCCATGATCTTAAACTAAATGCTAAAAAATGCATTATCGTTCTCTTCGGTAAAAACAATGTCCCTGCTGATTATAAAGTAAACAATAATACCCTAAGTACCAATTCAGTAGTGAGAGACCTGGGAACACACATTGACTGTGACTTCAACTTTGACCACCATGTGTCTACTGTGGTGAGGAAGGCACTCTACGGCACTCACCTGATTAGCAAAGGCATTGCCTCAAGAGAAAAAGACATTACATCTCCCCTGTACTCATCCCTCATCAGGCCTGTTATTGAATATAATGCTCCCTTTGGTATGTATTGTAACAGACACCTGCAGCAACTTGAGAGACCTCAGAGATTTCTAACAAAAAAAATTCATGGTCTCCAGCACACGACTCATCCAGACAGACTGAAGTCACTGTCACTTACTTAGTAGTGTATAGACTACTTAGAGGTGACTTGTTTCTTACAGGGCTATCTCTGACCCAAATCTAATGAAAATGCTGCACATCCATAAGTCAAATGGGACTAGAGTCATCCATTCCAGGGACCTCAATCTAGCCTGCGACATAAACAGAACCTGCTGGAGAGACAGATACATCTCTCAGAGGTTGCCACTCATCTGGAATAGGCTTCCAATCCATGTCAAGCATCACACCTCCATGATCTTGTCTAAGCGCAACCTGGACAACTGGATGGGAAACCATAAATATCTGCTGGGGATTGCCCCTGCTTCTCTCCTGGACATTGGTAATCCTTGCTAGAAAAATCTCGGGCATAGATGATATCTGTCATCTAATATTATTCTGGGATTTTATGGCTAGGCTTATAAAGACCCTCAGGTCAATAGCCTAGTAACATCCTATGAACCTATGAACCCATAATACAAACTTGCCTTATATATTCTATAATTCTATGCTTTCTTGTTTTGTTTCCTGTAATGAAGTTGTGTCTGAAAAGGGACAGTATTGTCCTGCCCACTTTTAGACTAAAAAAACACCTTTCAAAACATGCCAAGTAATTTGTAGCTTTAGGGGTGTAAAGAGTGAGCCCACTTACATGTTACATATGCAAAAGTAATGCAAGGACAAGAGATGCTTATGTCAGAATGCGGTATAACTGACTGTAGTGCAACAAATCACATTTACCTCCAGTGTTATGTACTGCATGTTTGATTTAAGCCCTGCTCTCACTAATTAGCTTTCTAATTGTTTTTTTTTTAGTATTTCAGGGCATCCTGTAAACTAATCTTGCTGTACAGATTGCAGAAGTGACATAAAAATGAGATTTTGTTTTGATTCAATTTTAATTTCCATTTAACTAAACAGTCACAGTCATTTCATTCTTTTGCAGTCCAGCAAGGGAGGGAGGGTTCCTTTTAATGGCCAGAGTACAGCATGAACAATAAATCTGGTAAAATTAAGCTAAAAACAAACTTTAACTAATCACAGCATTCAGGAGAAGAATTATTACAAGCACCCCCACATCCAGATGACACTAGAAGATTTAATACATTGTATTGCATTCAGTCATGTTGCTATCCTTTAAAACCAACAATAATACCATTTTTGCCATATTGTAAAACAAAATTCATTCTGAACACAAGATGTACAAATGCTCCTCAATTACAGGGGTTTGAAACACTTGTCTCATCCTTTGGACTTTTAATACTACCCCTTCTCTCATACTTCACTGCTTGACTTGTTGCTGTTTGTCTTTCGGATTTTCCTGGTTAGGGGTCGCCACAATGGAACTCCGGTCTGCTAATGATTGGCAGTAGATTTTAACGAATGCCAAGGTGCCAGTTCGACATCCAACCTTCAATGAAGGCACACCCATTTACGCATGTCTTTCGAATGCCCGTCCAACTGCAGGGAGGACATGCAGAATCCACACAGAAGGCACTCCCTGCACTCCAGCCGAGAATCGAACGGGAGAACCTCTTGCTGTGAGGCAACAACGCTACTGCTGCACCACCGTGGATTACTTCACTGCTTGACTGATTTTTAGAAATACAAGACTTAATGTTTTTTAACACTTCCATAATTTTTTAGTACAATATTAAAAATCAGAATGTATGTATCTTTTTTTTTTTTTTTTTGCTGGTTGCTTTCTTGAAATGAAGCAGATGTGAAAGGTCTATACATGCAAAGGTGGATCTTTACTTGGGCCTGGAATCTCCTTTTACCTTGTGGTTCTTATTTTACTGTTTGCTGATGCATTGTCCACATCTGCAGTTTGTTTTTCATTCTCATAAAAACACCCGTCTCAGAACAGCTTCTTAAAAAAAGAATTGGTCGTGAGAAGATTTATATCTTTTGTTAGCAAAATATTTAAGTACATTTGTGCCACCTAAGGATGGAAACAGAAGAAACTGAGCTAGACCATGCTGTACACAGACAAGCTTTACAGAAGAACAGAGTGCAAACATCCTGTGCAAATATTTCTATCACTATTTTCTCCTTCTTTTCTATATGTTTGCATTAAGCAGCAATGAAGAAAAATAAACTTTTGTGAATGAATACAGCATGCATTATGCGGGTCTACTTTAATTAAATGAAAGTGGAATCCTTCGAATACGAATCCGTTGACACATAAACAGCGAAACGTGATAACGTCAAACATACAAAACCACGAAATGTAAACAACGAAACCGCAATAGTCGGCCAACCCCACCGCCTGTAACATATTACCTACGCAAACACAACAACAAAAAACACATACATACACTAACCAAAATCCTACTACTAACCTGAAATTAAAGCACCAAAACCCCACTTGTAACCCTACACTAAACCCCACATACACAACTATCTATGCACTACCCTTAACCCCTCTCTAACCTTAAGGTCCGTAATTACCGCACACTTACCCTACAGAACTATATCCACACAAAGTAACTATTCCACAAACATACACTTAACAAAACCCTACACTAAACCTTACGTACATTACCTATCTATGCACTTACCTTAACCCGCACTCTAACCCTAAGGTCCATAACTATTGCACACTTACCTTATGGAGCTATACCGCAGACGGTCCAACTATGACAATTTGACATTTTCGATTTTGCTATTTAGTGCGTTCGATGTTTCTGCGTTTTGCTGTTTACGTGTCGACGGATTCGTATTTTATGGATTCCGCTTTCATTTAATTAAAGTAGACCCCATTATGCAGGCACAGCTGGATCAACAATGAAAAGTGCAACTGCTGCTAAACATGGCAAACCAGATACCACCTCTCACCTCCTCACCAACAGCCAAAGTAATATTTTATTTAAGTAGTTTCTTTGTTGTGTTTCAGGGCATTTTTTCAGCTATATTACATACTCTTCTTTTTTTAAAGACATGAATACATGTAGAAATAAAAATGTGAGCCTCCAGCCATTGACCTGGACTCTTCTTGATAACTCATATTGTTTATCTTGCAAAATGCTGAAGTTTCCTCCTTGTTAGCCCTATGTCTCTTCTGCACAGATGCTTCGGACCCTAAGATATTATGGTACTCTCATGTTGAACAAACAAATTATATAGTCTCTTGCCTTTAAGCCACATTATATATCTTATATTTTACTGTATGACTCTTAGTATACTGTATATTCTATTTTTATAAATTCTATTTTTATGTAAGAGAGTAAGGACAATAACACAACCTGTAAAAAACAGACAAATAGGAATATACGTAGATACAGTTTTCTGACATAGTTCTTAACTTGTCAAAATATACATTGAGAGGGTGTGGTAAGCATGATCATATGAATACAGTTAAGCATATTCCAGGTAAACCACGGCATACATTTTCTCTTAATAATTCAGTTATTATTCTTGGTGAGATGTGCTGTAGAACTTAAATGAAAGGGCTACAGTTACTTGCAGAGGTGTATACTAGGCTAATGGCCATTGGGACCTTTATAAGCCTAGGCATGCATCCCAAATACATCTCACATATTTTTGTGCCTCAGAGGTTATTTTAAGTTGTATACATAACTTTGGTATGTTTTACAGGCTGCTTCTGTCCATTAGAGACATAAGTGCTAGACCAGGGATGAATTTCCAATTTCCCATCCACTGGTCCAAGTTATGCTTGATAGGGTTGGGAAGAACTCTGCTTCATGTGGATGAGAAGCCTGTTCTAGTGAATGGAAATTTTCTGAGAGATATACCTGTCCCTCCAATATGTCATATTTATGTTACAAGCAAGGTTCAAGTTCCTAGATTTAGTAGTTCTGATGTTACTGGTTTTGCAGATATGCAAAAGGTCCATCAGAGCAGGAACCAAGGATGCTTTGAATACCATGCATAGATGGCCTCTCAGCAGTCTATTTATTTATTCCACTTGTTTACCAGGGTAGTACACTGATCACAACAGAGCACTGGCAGGCATCGTCTGGATTAAGAAATTTACAAAAAATTAAACAGAACAAATTCACAAAAAGAGTAATCAAATAAGGTAGATAATCTCATAGACATTTTATGCAACATGTAAGTATTATTAAAATAGTAGAAAAACAAATATGAATTAATTTTAGTAGTAAACATTAGAGTGAAGCACCAGGTGAGAGCAGAGGGTCAAAGTAAGAGTGATGCAGGTGAAGAGGGAGTTAGGTTATGTGTCTAGTGGAAAAGCACTTGCAGTCAGATATTTGACAGATCTTTCTTTTGAAATGAGCTCTGAACATGGAGAAACAGGAGACTTCTTTTAGGTGGTGGTGGTGGGGGACTGCCAGAGTTTGGGTGCAATAATGGAGAAAGAATGGTCATTACACTGCAGTATGGCTTAGGGTGTCTGGAATGAGGGTGTTAATTGGGAGAGGTTGCAGAAGTTGTAGGATGTGGTTTTTATTATGGAGTTTGGTTGTAAGAAGTGGGAAGGCACCTGGTCGCAGCAGTTTGAAAGGAAGAGACCCCAAGAGTATCATGGAGAAGGTGATGCAGTGGTGTTCCTGAGAGGAGAATTAGAAACAGTTTGACAGATTTTGTTTTCAGTAGACTGTAGACTGTATGAATTTCTTAGAGGATGTGGCTATGATGGGGAGCCCATTCAAGTTCAGCAAGGAGGACTCCTTTGCCTGTTGCAGCTCTAGGTGATATGGAGAGAAAGGGAGATATTTTCCAGGACCAGAATAGAAGAGAATTGATATTTGTCATGCTGTATTCAATGTGGCTTTGGAAGTTAGGTGACTAGTCTAGTCATAAACCTAAGTATTTAAAGGATATGACTGTTTCTATTGGGTAACCATAAAATAAATAAATATTTTTTTCCAGCAGAGTTCTTTGCTAGTGTGTAGAAAACAGAGTGCAGAGCTAGGGCTTTGAGACAACCTACACAGGACATGTTGTTATTGCCCTGTATTCTTCTTGTGAGGAACCTCTGTGGATACTTCATTTGCTGCATGTGGTTGGTCAAGTACATACTGAAGGGGGTGCTGTACTCATTGATGTTTCTGATGAGGGCTGAACACAGGGTAATAATGACCTCCTTGAACCTAGATGCCCTGCCCTTACTTATACGTTGGGCAATACAGAATGATATCCTGACTACCTTAGACACATGGTGGTTGTAAGCCAGGTTATTATCTATGTGCCCCTAAATTCCTGACTACCAGGTCTAGTTCAAGTGGTGTGTTATCAGTGAGGTAGTTTCATAGGTTGGATGACTTACCAAAGGGCACTAGTATATATTTCTTGGAACTGAGTTTTATACTGTGTCTTTGGCTCCAGTCATTTGTCTGTGTTAGTCATTTTTTAGATGTTAGTGTTGGTAGGATTCTAAAACTTCTGATAGTTTGCAATCATCTGCTATTTTGGCCAGCCAGAGGCCCTGACATTGGCTTTGACTTCTGAGAAGTAATGCATGACAAAAATAATTATTTATTTACATCATTCAGACATTATAGATTACATTACAAATAATCTGAATTATGCAGTGCTGCATGGTCATCAGAAAACTCTTCTGGCCACACAGTACTACCAAGTTACCTCGACTTGTATCACACAGCACTACTAGGATCAAAGCAGATCATGTAGAGTGGATGTGAATTCAGCACATACAAGAATAAAAATCAGATCAGACAGTCTTAATGGATCTCCTAGGAGAACACCATATTGTTTGTGTGTGTGTGCATGTATGCACATGTGTTTGTATATGAAGTGACATAAAACATTTATAAAAGGCTGAGTTTGTTTCACCAGTTTGGAACACCCTACCTACTGCTATTACCTCAGCAGGCTCAAAGATTACATTTAAAAGACTCCTGAAAGAACACCTAAAGCACACATTAATATGCACATGTTCCCCACCTGGCTGACCTCCCCACCCTCTCCCCTTACTCTTGCCCTCTGACTTCAGCTTCATCACCAAAAGAATGCAACTTCTCTAGCTTCCTTCAAGTTCCACCTCTAATTCTAACTCCTTAGTTAATACCCACATGTCACTGCTAGGACACACTGTTACCTATCCACTACACATTTCTCTTTACACCTCTACTCTTACTCTATACTTAAGCTACTTACTCATCCTGCTTTTCTTAATTAACCTGTTATCCAATTTCTCATCTCTATCTCTTCTCTTGCTACTTATCTCCCTATTATGTCTAATCTTTGCTCTCTTTGTTGCTATACTCCCTACTGTGGCTAACTTGCTCACAAGTCAACTGTATAAAGCAGAAAATGCAACCTCTATTAACAATGTTCACCATTATGTGACGTCTCAACCTAAACTGTAAAAGATGTGTTCAGTTTATGTAAATATGTTAAATATTCAGCTTCAATGCTGTGTTACTAGTCAATGTTAAGTTTAGTACTATCTGTAAATTTGCATTAAGCTTGAATGCTATGTTACTAGTCAATGTTAAGTTTAGTACTATCTATATAAATCTGAATGCTTCTGTATACACCTTATATTTTGCTTAAAATTTACTGTGGAGCTTTTCTCCGGGCCTCCACTGAAAATGGACATGCATTCAGTCAAACTTTCCCAGTCAACAAATGTAAAATAAAATAATAAATAATAATAAATAAATATCTGTGTCACCCTTTACAGGAAAGTAACTATTCTATTGTTATTGTCAGAGGTCTGTTTAAGACTGAACACAGTTAAATGGCTATAGATGTGGATAGTCACAGACAGTGGAACTGTGTGTGTATGTGTGGCCATGTATGTTTGTGGGCAAAATTTATTTCACCTAACTACAGTCATATAAACAAGGTATATCCAATCAGAAAGTTCTTGGTGGGTGGTGGATTAGAGGTGTAAATCTGTGTGGGAAAGATGAAACAGCAACCAGCAAAAAAAAATTATTTTACATGCAAATGATTTCTGGGTCCACTATCAGAAATGCACGACCATCCTGTAGTCCCAACATTTTGAAAAATAAGTTGTGATTCAAACAACCATAAATTCTGAAACTCACTCTTATATCTTTAAAGTATATTTTGCAATGAAACCACTCCTGTAAACTTGACATGGAGAGCTATGCCCCAGACCTCTTCTACCTTAGCTACTAATTCTGAGATTACTGTATCTCTAAGTAAGGGAACACCCCAATGTACTGCAGCCTTGATCACAGTCAAATATTGAATGTGTATCCAGTTAGAAACTCCTGCATAGGTGGTAGTGTGGGTTAGTCTTTGTATTAAAACTGTAATACCTCCTGCGAAAAAAAAAAATTCAATTATTTAAGGTCAATTTCTGTGACTTGTTCACAGTCAAAGAAAGCTTACTTATCAGAAGAGATTAATTTAAGGGGGCAAAACTGTAAAAGGAATCTGGCTTTTGTAAATGTAAAGCATTGTCCATAAAGATTTCTTTCATTTGACAAATCAAATTAGTCAAATGATTAGTGTTGTAGATCCCAGCTGCCTGGGAAGAGATATGCACTTATATCTGTTTGCGAGTGTAGGCATAAAATAAGTTGAAATACTTAGGTTTAAACATATTGTTGAAATATTTAGATTTTATTTTTTACTTGATCACATTAAAAAAAATGGAGGTGTCCTCAGTCAAAAAAACTGATTTCCAGGGAAATAGTCTTTGCCTGAAAGTATCCTGTCATCTCCTGGAAGTAAACAAATGGATTACCATCAAAAAGCCTACTGCTCAACCCCCCCCCCCCCCCCACTCCACACACACAAAAATATGGTCTTTGGGACAAACAAAAGATGTACAAAACCATAAGTAGTCTCAACATTTGAGATCTGTACAACTGTACTGAAACAACCACATCATTTTGTTACCCGAGCATTTCGCTGGATCAGTCCCTTAACTTTTAAGGACACATTCTCCTCATATTTTGGACAAAACAAAATAGGAGGAGAATATGTCCTTAAAATTAATTTCCCTCTACACCTGCTCAAAAATCATAGGCAAACCATTCTACTTAGCTTATCACTATTTGCCACCACCTCAAGGAAAAACATAATACTACAATACAGACCATAGTCAATAAAATATGCCACATCATTTCCCGTTTCCCATGGCATGAGTATCACTGACTTTTGTTATCAAAAGGAATATGGCCACCAGTACTAGGCAGAGCTAATCTTCTACTGGGCACCCTGCCCTTCAAAGTACTTCACCAAGACACCCCATTACAACTCACTATGAGACTCATCCCGACCACCTCATCATAAAATCTTGTAAGCCATTCCAGAGCAGGTCTTACATTCCAAAGCCCTGAAAAATAAACAGCACAGTTCTGACAGCAGTTTCCTGTATTTGCTCCAAAATAATGACAATGTCTCCCAACTCATCCCAGTAAAATATCAAACTACTTCTAACTTTTGGTTACAACTCAAGCAGTTTCTACAGAAACAAAATAAATGCAAATGCCAGAATGCAAGACATATCATACAAAATAATCAAATGTTTCCTCTTCATGCTGTACCTCTGCATCACAACATCTGTGCTACCTCAACTTACCATCATAACCTATGATTATTTCTTCGCTGTAACCTGTGATTATTTCTCATGTACATATGTACATTGTATTGTTGTTTTATGATAATCTTTAAGTACCTCTGCTTTATTCTACCTATAGCCCTTTGCAAATTTTTGTACATTATTATCACTGCCTTTGTTTTTTACCAATTGATGTTGTATACACGTCATGTTTTTCCTGTTGTGAATTTAATTAAGGCTGAGCCTGCTGTGCTGTACCACAGCAAACAGACAAAATCAATCACCAATGTTTCCCAATAATTCTACTACTTGTATACTGCCTAATGATCTGAGATGTATTGTATAAATTTGCGTGTGTGTGTGTGCGTGTAAAAATCTGAAATATATTATTATGCAGCCAATATATTTCACTTGATCATATTCAAATATAAGACATATACTTAGTCAGAATTTGATTATTCTGGGGAGTGGGGTAGGGGGTCAGAAATTGGTTATTCTGGGGAGTGGGGTAGGGGGTGCAGTCTGTCTGCAAAAGCTGATATTCGTCCCAGAAATAAATTATCACAGCTTTTAACTGATGTATACACGTCTTGTTTTTCCTGTTGTGAATTTAATTAAGGCTGAGCCTGCAGTGCTGTACCACAGTAAACAGACAAAAATCAATAAATCATCAGTTTCCCAATAATTCTACTACTTGAATACTGCCTAATGATCTGAAATGTATTGTATTGTATACATTTGCACGTGTGTGTGTGTGTGTGTGTGTGTGTGTGTGTGTGTGTCTGTGTAAAAATCTGAGCTATATTACTATGCAGATAATTTATTTCACTTGATCATATTCAAATATAAGACATACATTTAGTCAGAAATTGGTTATTCTGGGAAGTGGGGTAGGGGGGCAGTCTGTCTGCAAAAGCTGATATTCTTGCCAGAAATAAATTATCACAGCTTTTACTTGTAGAAACTTTCTGTGACTTTCTTACAGCAAAGCAAGGTCCTCCTTTTCAGAAAGGGATTATACTAGGGGCAGTTTGAAGAAGCAGAACCAAGGTTAGTGTTTTATATTATTTCGTGAAAGAAATGAAGATAGCAGCCACATTTTGATTTTCTTAATTCTTATTTTACTATAATCCTATTGCTGTTTTTCTTCTATTAGGATGTGATAGCATGCAAAGTTTTATTAGGCTTGCTTTCATGACATTACACACACACACACACACACACACACACACACACACACACACACACACACACACACACACACACACACCTTTTGTGCATGGGAAGATAGAGTACATCTTAATCATGAAGATTTTTTGCTATTGCTATGTAATAATTATAACTAGCATTTAGTAATCCTTAAAAGATATGTTTTCAGAATATGAAATGATTTGACACAAAAATGTTACAGAATAATATGAAGTGACACTGAAAGATTGAAGAACCAGTTGTTACGTTATCTTTACCATTAGAAAAGTACAAATTATCTGCAGTGTTACAGTTTACAGTCAAATTGTTATGTATGTGTGATGTCCCCTCTCTGGGTCAGTAATCAAGGAGCCTGAATCCTCACCACTGACACTGGAGAGGGACATTCACTTGGAACAAAAATAGAAGCACACAGTGTTTCCAGATACACCTCTCTGCATCAAGCACGATTTCCCTAAACAGCACGCAGGGAATGCAGTCAGTCTGGAGTCTGCATCTCTCTCTCTCTCTCAAGGTCCTCAGTAAGACTCCCCATTGGCACAACTGTAGAGCTGAGTCCTCAGCCGAGTGTTCAAGCCAGGTCTTCCACCACTCTCTCTGTGAAGCCAGTGCTTTGTGTCCCTGCTTTACACACACAATCTTGGAGATTTGATTTACACATACACCCACATCTGGGAAAGGCTGGCACATATTTACTAGATATGTCATCTTCTGCCCAGACTATAAGGTAGTTACACTGCCAACAGACACTCCAAAGCCAGCTACTCTAAGGCTCTTACAAGGGTACCCAATTACACTGAATTAAATTAATATTAATACAAATGATAGTGTTTGACTAATGTAGTAAGGTGTGGCCACAGAGTCACCAAATAGCTATAAGTACACTCAAAGGATAAAATATTTTCTGAAGGATCAGCCATGATGAAAAGTTTAAATATATTTAATAATAAATAATAAAAGAACATGAAAATACTAAATATCTATTTACAATAAACACCAGAGTTTCAATCACAGGAAATATTAAAATAACACAGATGAATAGATTCACACAGATGCAGAAAACACTACTTAATAAATCCCACTATATTTTCCTGCCTGATCTAAATAATTACTATTCCTTGCCCACTTACTAGAGCAAGGCAAGATGAAGTAGGTGAGGGGTCCTTCTTTGTCAGGTTCCAAAAACAGACTGCTCTGAGACTTCAGTCTCTTCTACTATTAAAATGTTACTTTTGTGATGCATTACAGAATGACATCACACACACAACTGTCAGCTGATTTCTGGTTCCCATACTACCCCATTACTGGAAACTGAACCAGAATCTCACACATATGTGTTACCGCACACAAAGACAGAGCTTTGCTAAGATCTGTTGCAGCTTCTGGAAGTCAAAAAGAATAAAACACTTTGACTCTTCCTACAGAAGCTAATAAGCTATTCTCCGGCACAGACATTTCATCTCTGGCTGCAATCAGAACTGTAAGATAATTTCATACTATTTTTCAAAGTTAGCTGGAGCCGAGCTTAACCTCTTCTCTTCCAGTATCCCCTGTTACAATATTAATTTCAATAATTAGAATACAGTCTGACATACAAGTGTATTTTTCTGTCCAGCAGGACACACTTTTGGTATATTATTAACACAAGCAGCTTTGCAAATGCATTTTTCAACACAAGCATCTATACAAATCAGTTTGATATACAAATGCCATATAATTCTTTACAAAATTCCAGCTAGCTGTGCTGGCATATGTTACACATCCACTGCCCTACTTCTCCTAGCTTAGCTGGCAATACTTCACATCATCACAGTATGTATCTAGAAACATCTTCTAGAAACTGACAAGACATAGCAGAGTCGCAGATATAAACCTAGGTTGTTAGCTACCACCAATGCACCTACAAAGCCATTCTGTTCTGTGTTTATATAACTTTTCTAGAGGGTAAAAATGTAACATATGTCCAAAATATATTTATAATGCACTGCAAATTATCAGAACTAAATACTTTACATATTTTTCTACAAAAGAAACATTTTCTCTCAGCAGAAATATGCTGCATCCAAAAATCTCTGTCTCACAAGGACAAAATAGATAAAAAGTCATGCAATTCATAAAGTCATTAAACACAATCTACGTGAGGTATACATGAATGTCTGAGTATAACTCCATGAAACATTTGCTACAAAAGTTCTGTGCAAGTCTGTAATGGTGAAATCATAACTTAAGTACCTAACTGTTGAAGTATACTTTTACTTGAAAGTCTTCAGTTGTCAGTTTACAAATATTTGCAACAATTATAAGCCAGATGTAGTTGGAAAAAAAACCCCACCACCACAGTAGGACATATTCTGTTAGTATATTTTGAAGATGGGGAGTTTGGAGGGCATATATCAGGTGATGCAGCGATGTAGAACTGAAGAGCTGCCCTGCAGAAAATACTTCGCCTTAAACTGTCTGCTATATTTTTAATAATAACACACACACACACACACACACACACACACACACACACACACATGCACATATATATATATATATATATATATATATATATATATATATATATATATATATATATATATGGATCTAGGATGTTTGCTTGAGTTTGCTTTGACCGAAACCCAAACGGCCGGGCATACTTATGTGAAAGTGCTTTTCACCGAAGAAGCACTTTTGCGTAAGTATGCCTGTTGCCGAGGCTGTACTACAATGCAGGTAAGGGAAATTTCCCTTTTACCTAATGTAGTGCGGTCACGGAGAGAGAATATTAAAGTAGAGGGGGGTGTGGGGGGGCACAACCCCCCCATGGGGGGTGCAGGTGGGCGAAGCCCCCCTGCTAAAATGTAAATGTAGTGTTCTATTTTTGTTTTTGTAACATGCTTTAACGAAAAAGCTTTTTCGATAAAAGCGCTTTTGTTAAAGTGTGTTCAGTGATTATGGATTAGAACATTTGCTCACTCGAGCAAACGTTCTAGAAACATATATATATATATATATATATATATATATATATATATATATATACACATACACACACATATATATATATATATATATATGGGTCTATCTTAGTACATCGACAATTCACAATACCGACAATGGATAAAGGAGAGAGTTATATGCGGTGTGGAGGTGAGTGGTGCGCAAAGGTAAGTGTGTGATGTTGGTGTTTTGTAGGGGTTTGGATGTATGGTGTGTGCGTGTTTGTGTGTGTGAACTGTCTTATTCGATCTTCTGGCGGTTAAATGACTCTCTACGTGTTTGTGTGTCGGTTAATTCGTTTTTATTTTTTGAAATGTCGATGTACTAAGATAGACCCATATATATATATATACATATATATATATATACACATATATATATATATATATATATATATATATATATATATATATATATATATATATATACATATATATACATACATATACATAAACATACAGATATATTCTTATGTGCATCACATATGAATATTCTTGTGAATATCCTTGTGAAAGCTGCCATTGCCAGATGAAGTGATAAAGTTTTACCACTAGTATGAAACCTTCCATCAGTGAGAAAGTTGCTGACATATCTAAGTACAGAGCTACATCAGCCACATCAAGTGCATAATCTTTCAAAAAAGTGTGTATGTGTTGGGTAAATGGCAGTGTACATGATTTGTTAAGTAACAAAGTCCTGAACTACACAGAGCGTTAACTCCTTTTCTACTGACCATTTTCCAAAAATTCATGCTCCTAATAATGTTTCTTTACTCCTTGTAAAGGAAAGGCTATATTTCTAAAATACTAAAACAATGAGTAACAAGGTCACACAGAAAAAACTATCAGTAAAAACTAGATTTTCCACTGTGTGATTCCATAAAAACCTCTCGTATTAGAGGTAACATGGGATATATGCAAATGACCAGTTAAGGACATCAGGTGTTTCAGCTATACGGCAGTTTTAAATGCCCATGACTTTTTTTCCTTTTGAAGTCTGTTATGGACAAATTCAGGCCAATAAGGCTGAACACCTCTAGCTGTGGACATGCACATCTCCCATGGCCTCACCAGCACAGCACAAGTGGACTGCTTGGCTAATGTTTGGAAATACAGGGTTGCCGTACCCAGCTGATGTCCATAACCACTAGGGTGTCTGCAAATATCCCAACTAACAAACTAAAACAATGAGTAACAAGGCCACACAGGGATAAAATGTACAGGGCAGCTGTTTTGTTGACTCAATTTGGACAACAGAATAGCCGATGGTTGGGTGATATCGCTACAACATCCAACTAAGTGAATATGTCCTTTCCTCAGTATTATCAGACCTTAGAGCTGAAATACATAAGTAGCAGGGGATGCGGCGGCATCCTAGGGGAATTTGTCCCCCTGCAAAAAACACTATTTTTAATTGCATGCTCCAAGGTTATGTTTCCACCATTCATATTTATGTTTCAACTTTTCTTAATCTTTTTTTTTCACGTTAGCAGCATCAAGATTTAGGTGTTTTGTTTATTTTCCCTTACACACAGACACACACACACACACACACACACACACACACACACACACACACACACACACACACATATATACATATATATATATATATATATATATATATATATATATATATATATATATATATATATATATATATATATATATATATATATATATATATATATATATATATATATATATATATATATATATATATATATACACTGCGGTGATGGTGCTATGGTAGCATTGTCGCCTCACAGTTAGACGTTGCCCATTCGATTCTACGTTAGAGCGTCTTCTGTGTGACGATATGCGTAAATGGGCATTCCTTCGTTGAAGGTTGTGCGTTAGGCCTGGCAAGCCAGCAAGTAAAAATCTACTGCCAATCATTAGCGGACCGGAGTTCCACTGTGGCGACACCTAACTGAGAAAAGCCGAAAGACGCAAACAATATATATGTATATATATATATATATATATATATATATATATATATATATATATATATATATAAATGACCTTATAATTATTTATCCAAGACACTTTTCATCTAATCACAAATCAAGGAAAAAAAATTAATCTAATACACACTTAATATAAAACAGACTTAGCTTATTCACATTACATCTAGAACTTCATATACAGCAAATGCTTCTCCAAAACTTCTTTTTGCAGGGGATCAAGTCACAGTCACACAACAGCAGAGAAAACTCCTCACACAGTTAATCGCTGCAGAAACATAAATACAAACTTCTAGAGATAGAGATAGAGATACAGCATAACAGTGGGTATCTGCAAGGCAAAAATATTGATTAACACTAATTTGCACTGTAGTTTCTATGATCAAAAAACATACCAGCAGTTATTTTCTTACCCTTTTCTAGTAAATGTGTTCAGTCATTTGAGTTTTATATCAATTTGATTTAGATAAAATGTACTATACCTACATGCACCCACATGCACGCATATCAGTGTGTATACACATATATATATATATATATATATATATATATATATATATATATATATATATATATATATATATATATATATATAGGATCTATATCATTTAATCGACCGTTTAGAATTTCAAATACCAGAAGTTCGAACGGGGAAGTTCGAAAATTGAAAATGTCAAAGCCGCAGAAATACAAATTCTTTCCCAGGGAAAGAATTTGGTTGGCTGTTTCTCCGGCTTCGACATTTTCTCCACTGTGGTGCGAAAGTTACGGAACGGGTTAAGGTAAGTGTGAGAGTGTGATGAACATTGGGGTTAGGATGCGGGTAAGGTATGTATGCGATAGTGATGGACTTTAGTGTTAGGGTGCGGGTAAGGTAAGTGTGCGATAGTGATGGACTTTAGTGTTAGGGTGTGGGTAAAGTAAGTGTGTGATAGTGACGGACTTTTGTGTTAGGGTGCGGGTAAGGTAAGTGTGCAATAGTGATGGACTTTAGGGTTAGGGTGCGGGTAAGGTAAGTGTGTGATAGTGACGGACCTCAGGGTTAGGGTTTGGGTTAAGGTTAGTACATAGATAGTTGTGTATGTAAGGTTTAGTGTAGGTTTATTAAGTTTTTGGTGTGCTTGTGTTGCGTGTTTGTTTTTCAGAACAGCAAATTTTTTTCCCTGGGAAAAAAATTCGCTGTTCTGAGGTTTCGATGTTATCACATTTCCAATTCACAATTCCACAATCTTGAGATTCTTGTCCTCGGGATTTAGAGTGTCGGGACTGTGGAATTTCGATATTCCATACTGATCCTATATATATATATATATATATATATATATATATATATATATATATATATATATATATACTACTAAAACTTCCACTAAGAAACCAAATGAAAAAACTGCACTCGGAGACTGAACAGATTCTAAGCGCTTTCGTTTATTGATATGTCGAACTTCTTCAGAGAATGAAAGAAGTTCGACATATCAATAAACGAACGAAAGCGCTTAGAATCTGTTCAGTCTCCGAGTGCAGTTTTTTCATTTGGTTTCTTAGTGGAAGTTTTAGTAGTATACGAGTCTTTTCTCTTCTGTTCCTGTTTGCACGGTATTTGTACATATATATATATATATATATATATATATATATATATATATATATATATATATACATATACATAGATATATATTTATATGGAAGGAGAAGGCATGGTTGGCAGCTGAAAAGATTGAAAACATATATCAGGAATGTGACTTCTTTGTGAGGGTGGTAGGGGCAACACTGTCTTCATATGCTGAAAGAAATGCCAAATCATAAAGGCAAACAAATGTCTCATGAAAAACAGAGCAGGTCTTTTACAACCTTCAAGGTTGCTGCTCTCAGCATGAAATCTAAGCCTATTTTTCTTCATTTGTTCCTAGGCTGCACAAGATATTTTAAAAGGAAAGTGGGTACTTTCAGAGTAGCATAACTGTTATGGTAATTTCCTTAGCATAATGGAAAAAAAAATCCCTAATGTGCGACACTACATAGAATTTCTGTAACAACTAGCCAATTAAATGGTTCTCTCCCCAAGACTGCACTAATAATAAAGAACTATGAGTTTTTTCTTCCCTTTCCAACAAAGTCGCTGTAGTAAAACAGATGGATCTAATTCTGTTTCAGGCATGGGTATAAAAGTACTGACTTCATACATCATCTAGGCATTTCAGAATTATTTCATGGATTATAAAACATTTAAATAGACAACAGGTTATTTCAGCACCACAAAATCCACAATGTATGGCTTAGATTAAAATGTTTCAGTCGACATATGTATGCCATTTATTTATTTATTTATTTAAAAACTTAAATACTTCAAGTTAAGCAAGTAAAGATAAGAATCCAAACATATCAAGTTAGTATGTCAGAAATAGATATAAATTTGGTGAATAAAGCAATTAATAACTATTAAAATAAATATTTACACAACTACTGATACATTCTACAAATTGGGTGGTATTTATTTTCCTTTCTCCTTTCTGCAGCAATCACATTGCAGGTAACATTCTTGGTAGTATTAAAAAGATGTAAGAAATGCCTTATTAGTCTGAGAAGTGATGTTCCCTTCATACCAATAATAAAGTCTATGGGCAACTTCATATGATCTTTGATGCAATAACATTAAATTAAATTAATTTTCATAATGTCATTTCACCCTCCCTTTACATCTTGCGAACATGTAAATGGACTTCTTACCTCTGTTTGTCCAACACTTTCCCTATTCGGGTCAGTTGCATTAATGACTTGATTTTGGCAGACAGTTTTGTCTTAATAGAACTTCAGTTTCAACCATCTCATGAGAAATGGCCTAAACTTTAAAAGACAGTTTGAAGAACGTATCTATGGAAGAACAGAACTAGATAAGAGTTTAGACTTGAAGTCTGTGCATGTCAGTTCAACACACAGACTTTATGTAGTTCATAAACATATCTGACCTATAGTACACACACATTTCAGTGAATATTCTTTCCCCAAGCTGGCATCTGAAGACTTTATTTCATTATCGGTGTGCATACTGCCTAAATGAATACAGAGATGCAGAGGAAGGGTGGGGTTGGGGCCTTGTTTCCTGGGTGCATGCTGTTTTACTGAAAAATAGATTTATAGAAAAGTTCTGACAAAGTGAGTGTTCTCTTTCCCCTTTGTTGGTGTGACCCTGGAGTTGGTTTTATTTAGTAACAATAGTACGGGGGGTGAAACTACACAGGTTTGGGGATACAGCCATATTATAGAAATGCTTGCCCCAGGTTCTAGTCAACACTAAAAAGGGAGAAGTCTCATCAAGTCTTTTGCTAACAGTTTTCTATAAAATAGCACGGATCTTATCAAATTTGTATACATATGGATTTAAGAAGGAACATGCATTTGCAAGTAAACAATTAATGCATTCAAGTAATTACAGGGAAGTGTTCTCTAGACCTGGGATTCTTAATTTAATTTTGTTGCAGAAAGTTTTTAGATTACTTTACTTTCTCAAACAAAATAAACACATTTTTGGGAGTACAAGGCTGAAAAGCAAGATAAAAAAGGAAACCGTCTTAAATGCAATTATTGCATTTAATGCCATATCTAACTTCATGTATTGTTTTTCATATGAGCAAATACAATGTTCAAGGAAAAACAGTGGGCAAGTAGAAAACATGAAGTAGTTGTTAATACTGACACAATGCGAACAATTAAAAAAAATTTCAGGAAGTTAAGATTAAAGTCTGAAGATGAATGAATTCTGATTCAGATGAATAGCATGTAGACATACTTAAAACATATATATATATATATATATATATATATATATGTATACATAGATCTATATTCAATAACTTTTATGCTATATTAGCAGAATGAGCTGAAGAACATTTAAATAGATGTCACAGTGGAAAAGAAAACATAGACAATGACGTCTTGGACAAAGGGAAAAAATAGAAATGAAAAGGCAGGGTATGTGAGGATAAATTCCAGAGTTTGTGAAACTTGCTAAAAATATATAATTAAGAAGGGGAAACACTAGTGAAGATCAGGAAGAAGAATGTAACATACATCAGGGTTATACTGAAGGAGACAGAAGTTCATGGGAAAACCGATGGAAGCATTACAGTTGGTGCTACTGAAGAACAGAAGGGTAGCCCGTAAAAAGGAGAATGTTGGGTTATATGACTAGCTTAATTGATTTTGAATAGCATTATCTAAGTAATTCAACAGAGTCAAGTAACAAGCAAAAGGAAGGGAATTTTAACAGAAAAAATAGTAGGTAGGTTGGGGGGGCAAGTGTGACAGGCCACTCACCCATCTCCATAAGAATCTATCATGTATGGCAGAGAAAGCACAATACCAAGGGGAATGTAAGTAGCTAATATCTAAAAAACTGCAACTGCATATACAGAGAGTGGCAAAACTAACAGCAGGAAATAACATTTTTGTAAGTAGCAAGAATACAGACATAACTCTAAACCTCTTAGATCAACAAATCTGGACAAAGTCAAGAATAAAAGTGGAACAAAGGCCCCGAAACAGGGGCATTTTTTAAATATTGCTCTTACATACATAGAAAGTTGATAGAATAACAGGTTTGGCATTGGCAAAATTTCTGAAGGGTATGAATTCTGAAATTTAAATGTCTGCCATTATTTTCTAACTTCAGTCTTTAATGATTTGCCACTAATTTGCCAGAAAAACAATTTTTTTTGAAAAATGGACTAAACATATGAGGTAAAAATCTGGACAATCTGTACAGTTGAGAGGTACATAGAATGGTTAGCAATGGTGTAGCCCAAAACATATATTACCAGACAGCTGCAGTAGCATTACCCCAAAGTGGTAGCAAATCAGCATTTCGAACACATACAATGACGAAGAACCGCTGTAGATAAAAACAAGTGAATAAACTAAAATTCAGCAGATAATAAATTTAGGTAATTTAAGAACAGTAAAACAAAGGCACAAAAAAAAAAAAAAAAAAAAGAAATGCACTCAAATTAAATAAAAAAATATAGGCATTTCTCACGCACATATACACAGCTCATAAAGCGTTAATCCCTGGATTCACTACTCATTACCTGGACAGGTGCAACAAAATATTAAACATGACTGGTGGCATAGCACAAGAAATATCAACAAAGCCAAAATAATGGGGGGGACAAAGGCCCAAAAATAGGTACAAGTTTTAAATATTGCTCGTATATACTTAGAAACTTGCTAGACTAAAAGGTTTATTCTTACCATGCATTTTCTGAATGATAGCAATTCAGAGCTAAGTTGGTCAGTCTGTATTACTTCAAGAACCGTTACTTCTAAAATGAAGTTCTGACATAATGACAAGGCAAACAAGGCCTTCAGAGCAGTTTAGAATGTTCAGGGTTCTGCTGAGCTAAGCCATCAAGCAAATAAGAATGAGAAATGAAGGCAGCTAACACTGCAGCAGGTTGTTTTTTCAAAGATCAAAATGCCCAAATGACTGCTGTTCTCAGCAGCAAAGAACAGAAGTATTATTAAAGAGTCACACAGTAACTACAAATTTCTAAGTGAAGAATACTGGCAGAAAGTAACACAGGCCATGTACTCCTCACAGTCAGCCAGCCGAAGATATTGTGCAGGCAAAAAGAAATTAAAGCAGATAAAAATAAATGCCAGTCCCACTACCATTTCATGTTGATTTAAGCAGTATCTCACTGCCACTCCCGCTACCATTTCATGTTGATTTAAGCAGTATCCCACTGCCACTCCCGCTACCATTTCATGTTGATTTAAGGAGTATTTCACTGCCACTCCCGCTACCATTTCATGTTGATTTAAGCAGTATCTCATGGCCACTCCCGCTACCATTTCATGTTGTTTTATGCAGTATCCCACTTCCACTCCTACTACCATTTCATGTAGTTTTAAGCATTATTCCACTGCCACTCCTGCTACCATTTCATGTTGATTTAAGCAGTATCTCACTGCAACTCCTTCTACCATTTCATGTTGATTTAAGCAGTATCCCACTGCAACTCCTGCTACTATTTCATGTTGATTTAAGCAGTATCCCATTGCCACTCCCGTTACCATTTCATGTTGATTTAAGCAGTATCTCACTGCAACTCCTGCTACCATTTCATGTTGATTTAAGCAGTATCTCACTGCAACTCCTGCTACCATTTCATGTTGATTTAAGCAGTATCCCACTGCCACTATCATTTCATGCTGATTGAAGCAGTATCCCACCACAGCACACTCAGTTTAATTTTGGTCCAAGGTAATTGATTTTTTTTTACAACATGTTGCTTCAGATTTGCAAGAAATGGGGAAAGGATGGGCAGTGACCTTATTCTTCAATTTATTTTTACACAGCAGCAATTAACTTGGATGTGAAGATAACATAAGCCATGTCTGGATCAGAACAAATGAATAAATGAGAACATGACCAAGATGGATGTAGATACGGAACTAAATGGAACTGAGGGAGAAGATGCGCAGGGTCAATATAACCTATATGTCTCCCTGGTTGCTAATATCATTTGCATCTCTGCTTGGTGAACCACAAGTTGAACTCTAAAAGTCACTTCTTAGAAAGAAGAGGGATAGCAGATGACTAGAGGACTGGAGTCATTACAGTAGACTCCCTGTTATCTGGCCTCTCTTTAACTGCCCATCAAATTTCTGTCATAGCCCTAGCAAAAGACAACAGAGAAGAACAACACTTTCACTTCCTCTGGGCTATATAACAACAGACACTTGAGCTTTAGACTGCATATTCATTAGAAAAATGCATACTAACACAAATCCTGTTATTCTAGCTGATTTTTAACCTATAAATGCTACTTTGTTATTAACAAAATGGAGTTCTATTGAACTAGTGCATCTAGACTTTAGCAAGGACTTTTGCACCCTTCACACAAGAGGCTGCACTGAAATTTAACAGTATGGGAGCTGGTGCCCATCGCAGTATAGGAGATAGAAATTTGGCTGGGTGTCCAGAACCAGCGGTTCCAAACAAAGGGAGAACTGATTTGAGGCAAAAGCTGATACCTGTGATGTGTCATAAGGTTCTCTGTCAAAAGCCATCAGTTTGGCATATGTTTATCAGTCATCAGATTGGGGCTGGAAAGAAAAAAAAATCAATGTGTTTAATGAAGATGGGATATGTACAGTTATATACCACCCATTTTATCAAAGCCCATCTAGACAATCCCTGGAGATTGGGATCTAAATGACATAAATATAACTCAACCAAGGTTTTGGCAGTTTCTGAGTAATTTATATTAGCTAGGGGGATATAAGGGGAACAGCTTCCTGAACTGGGGTTGTGGAAAACTCTGCCTCCCACTTAAAAATTACTGATTAGAGGAACATGCTTTTTACACAGTTCATATTTTTATGAAACAGGATGGGCACAACCAGGGTTGCCAGATTTCCAACTGGCCGGGTAGGGACAAAAAAAAAAAAGTTAGGTCTTTCACACTAAGTAAGGACCAAAAAATAAATAAAAAAAGGTCTTTAAACACGGAGGTACTTCTGTACTTCAAGTAGCTCTGTGTTTACTGATTTTTGATTGGCCCATTTGCCGGCATACGAGCCAATCAAAAAACTCGCAAAACGGAGCTGTGTTTAATGTGGAACTACCTGATGTTCCACATTAAACAAAAGCAGCTCCATGTTTAGTGATTTTTGATTGGCCTGTATGCCGGTATATGGGCCAATCAAAAAAAAAAGCGGAGGGCTGTTTCGCTAGGATTTAAACCGGCAGTGTGGGACTCAGGATCGGGCTGCTGATCCCGGGACAATCCCGCTCAATAGGGACATCTGGCAACCCTGGGCACAACTGACATCAAAGCAAAGTTCAATTTCCAGGAAGACCTGGTGCAAACTCTACAGCTGGCACATAAGTGGCTACCGTGGTTTATTGTAAAAAAGAAATGTACACTTTGATGGGTGGAATATCTGAAAACCAGAAATGCTTTCAGGGTTGAGCTAATCAAGACATAGAAAGAATTGGCTCCTGGGGTCATAATCAGTCCTAGGCTAAAATATTACATAACTTAACTGCCTCCACACTTGCATCACTTCTACTTTGATCCTCTGTTCTCAGCTACTGCTTCCCTCTCATATTTACTACCAAACTTAATTCATACCTGATTTTCTACTCTGCTGATTGTTTACATATTATATAATTTGCCTATGGTATTATCAACCTTCTTTGTTTGCTGTTTTGTTTTCTTTTTTGTGAATCTCTTCACCTGGGCTATGTCAGCAAAAGGTCTGTAGTGATCAGTGTACCCCAGTAACCCTGGTAAACAAACTAAAATAAATGAGAACAGGCAGAGACCAAAACTAGTAAGATGATAGAAAATACATTTAGATGACTGGACAAGAGATTGCTCAACATTTTCAGTTGTAAGTTTGGAGAAGACAGACTTAGAAATGAATATGGCTGCATATTTGCAAATCAAGCTCCACTCGAGTAACTTGCACGCATGGCCTTAACCTGGTCTGTGACATCAACAGGACTTGTTGACTGGACAGATTTGTGTCCCAGAGACTCCCCCGTCTCTGGAATAGACTCCATCTCCACATTAACTCGAGTAAAACCTGGTCTGTGACATCAACAGGACTTGTTGACTGGACAGATTTGTGTCCCAGAGACTCCCCCGTCTCTGGAATAGACTCCATCTCCACATTAACCTCGAGTAACTTGCACGCATGGCCTTAACCTGGTCTGTGACATCAACAGGACTTGTTGACTGGACAGATTTGTGTCCCAGAGACTCCCCCGTCTCTGGAACAGACTCCATCTCCACATTAAGCAGAGTACCTCTTTACCCCTTTTTAAGCACAACCTGGATAACTGGATGGGAAACAGAAAATATACCCCTGGGATTCCACCCATGTCCCTGCAGGACAGGGGCATTGGGTGCTGACTTGTCTAAACATGGGCTAAACACTTGGCTAGGCTTATAAGGGCCTATAGCCTAACAACTTCCTGTGATCCTATGATGGCATTACAGCGCTAGTTTGTCTGTTTGGCTAAAGTGAAACACTTAGCTTATATAGATGGCACACTACAAATGATGCAGAAACACCATGGAACATCTAAGTTTGGGAGTAGCGACATGCTGCTATGATCTCTTTATTATGCTCTGATACAATGAAGCTCATTTGGATGGGGCTGTCAGATTAAACTGGCAACACATTGACAACTGATATAACTTGCCCTGAAATTTGTTGATGTTGCACGATATCACTTGTGAAGTATTAGTGATCTGCTTGTCAGTCTTCTCACTGTAGCCAAATTGGCTTTGATACATTATGTGGCAATTGAGTGTAAGATATCCATTATTTGCAGCATCACATTTTTCTGCTTTTTCATTTAAGGCTTTTCTAATTCATTGTATAACAAGCAGAAAAAAGTTTTACTTCAATTTTTTCATTAAACTAAAACAAAATGTATGTATATGTGCATGTGTGGAAGACAGGCCTGATGATTGCAGACTCTTACCCAAGGATGAACAACAGGCAAATACCATTCCAAAAGACAGGACATTAGTACTTAAAACTGTTTTCCAGAAAGCAATGACACTGAGACAATAATTTTATTTATTTATTTATGGATCTTGGCTGATACTTTTTCTTTTTTTTTAGATAGAGAAACAGTGACCCTTTGCATGGCTTCAGCATTTCCACAGCATGTCATTTCTCTGTTTTTCTTCCTTTCCTCTCCCCCTGCATACCTCTCAACCTCTTAGCGAGTAAAATCTGGACAAAGCTAAAAATAAAGGTGGGGCGAAGGCCTAAAAACAGGACAAATTTTAAACATTGCTTTTATGAATTTAGAAAGTTGCTAGAATAACAAATTTTGCTTTAGAATGCATTTTCTGAATGATATGAAGTCTGAAATACAAATGACTGTCATTATTTAGTGACTTCTGTCCTGAATGACATGCAAGAAAAAAACACAAATTTTATGATGAACAGACCAAAAATATGAAGCAAAAATCTGTACATTAAACGAAAATCTGGACAGTTGAGATGTACATCTCTCTCCCAGAAGAAGCATGAGGAATCTAATTCCAGCCCATATAACTGAAATGATATTGTAAGAACATCACCATAACAGAAATACGAAATAATGTATTCACCTTCTGCATGACTATCAACACTAGCAATATGCATTCTGTCAGCGCACTGTGAATGAAGGTCATTAACATAATATCAGTACAGTAACATTACTCCCCCCATCCATAGCCCTGAATGGCAGTAACTCTTCAAGATGGCCTCTGCTTTTGTCACTTTTTTCTTGATGTCACTTGTACATGTTAATAGCAGCCTAAACAAATACCTTCCCATTCATGAATTTTCATCTTATTGTCCTTTTTTAATTATTTTTATACTTTGTTAACCAGGTTACTCTCACTAGACCAGTGGACTCTTTTCAGGTGACACCTGAGGTGGTACTTCTACTAACTGCCAAAACTGGAAAGGGCATGAGGGAATTTCCCATGCTCTTTTTGATATGTGCCATATGATTTCTTACAATCGTGTGATCTACAAAAACTCGAGCAGGTGGGACCTCAGTATAACATTCCATCTGAAGTACGATGCAATGAGGAGTGCAACACTCCAGTATCAGCATTCCAGTCAACTGGACTGTGGGAATAAAACCCACAACTCTGTGGTCTTCCAACACCAAACGCAAATTGGTTACCTGCTCTGCCACTGACCCTGACTTTTAATGCGCTTATTTTTTATAGATTTTTCAATGTATTCTGTGAAATAGTAGCAGACTGAAAAGAAATAAATGAACAAGCATCCCATTCTTCCATTCTCTGCCATTTTATTTCAAGGGTAAGTACCACATTTTAAGGATAACTTTCTTTCTCAAAAATACTGGAATAATGGTTATAACTCCAAAATGTTTCCAGTGTGGTAAGTAATCTGTATTCTGCTTGGGAAATTGTCAGTTTTAGTATCCGTGGAAGGGTTGTTGGTGCGGTTGTATAGTTACTGTTTGCTCTCATGAGTACTTTGTTAAAAAAGAAGTGGAATACATTACACTGCCTGAAACGTAAGAGTTGTAAAGGTAAACCATCTGTCATTTTCAGTGGCAATAATTGGTGTCAAACATCAACTGGGACTGCAGCTTATAAAAGGCATCTAGTGAAAGATTATTAATATGTTTTTAAGTTTTAAAGTTATTACCACTATTTAAAGCAGAAACTGAAATACAAACATCAGAATAAACATGATCATTTCCTAAAGACAGTAAAACATGGTTAAGTAAAAGCTAAATCAGGGGAGTAGTCACAAGGATGAGCATCAACCTTCAGCCCTGTTAAGATTATAATACACACACACACACACACACACACACACACACACAGAGTGTGTGTGTGTGTGTGTGTGTGTGTGTGTGTGTGTGTGTGTGTGTGTGTGATCCGGTTGTACTTGAAATAAAATGTTATTTTTGCCCTAGATCATTCACACAAGAAGCCCAAACATGAATGTACTGCAATTTCTTTTATATTAGTGGGGCGCTGTTCAGGGCTCATGTTTTCCATTTCTGTTGGTGGCCCAAGCTGATGTAACTCTTAGAATCCAGAAGCCAATCCTTGTCTCCTTTTGTCATGTCAAATGGCATTGCCAAAACTGTGGTGACTTCTTGTAGTAGCCGCAGTCCGACAGTCTGATTGTAACTCACACACCACAAAAATCAGCTTGTAGGCATTTTACACTCATACATCTGAACAAAAATAAATGATTTTATTAGGTATCTTTTTATCTTTTATAACTTGCCACATTCATGGCGAGACCACAAAGTTGTTTGTAATATTCTAATATTTTAATTTGTGTCTGCTCCTGCTTAGTTGCCGTAAATACTGGGCTCAAACCATCTATTCATCATTCACCATGGCTATATAATTTTTGGCCTTAAGCCAAGCACCATTGTTTGCATCGCTCCACCACATACAAAACAATGTCCGGTTTACACCTCCCATAGTGTCGAAGGAATAAGCATCATATTTGTTAACACCAGATTATTGCTTGGATGCACAGTGTAAGACAACTGCTATCCTATCCGTCTATGTCTGTTCGCAAGCAGAATAAGAGGTGTCTGTTCCACCTCCACCCATTTATCCAAAAGGCTGTTTAATCAGCCCCCCCCCCCCGAATTACTGTTAGGAATTATAAAAACGTTGGTCTTTGATGCCAGCCCTCACTAAGAGAGAATTTGTTGCCAGATGTTGTGCTGACACACCCACATAATTAATATAGGATACAAAAAATACTACATAATGAAAGAGCTGCAACCTCAGGAAAAATGATGCAGTTTAATCTACAGTCAGGTCTTTTAGCATTCTCATGCATGTTTTGTAAGTGTGCTTTGTGATCTCTTTCTCGATAAAAATAACAAATTATGTCTATCATGCACTTCCCCATAGCACTCACTCCCCTTTCTAATTTCATGACTATAAATTAAGACTAAACACAAAATGATGCAAACATTTTATAAGTTGCTCTATCAACTGATACATGTAAACTGCGGTACCGTACAAGGAGAGAGCATAGGTGCATCAGTAATGTAGGGCCATGTTTTTCTCTTAGAATAATAGGAGCTCAATAAAACAATAGACTAAGAAGAGCCAAAGCTGATTAACTCATGCTCCCATCAAGTTAGAGAAGGGAAGAGACCAGTGTGAAAAGGACAGCAGTGTTTTTTCTCACTTAAGGATTTTGCTTCATTTTCTACTACTTAATTTTAGTGTTATATTTCTAAGTTTCTGTGCATATCTTTTTGATTGCTGTATAGATGCTTTAGTGTTTTACAAGTAAATTGGCTCAGTTAAGCAGTATAGTCCACCATTTTTATACATTTGCCTCCTACTCTGACTGCCTAAAAGGGGTCATCAATACATACAGTACAGGATTTAAAAGGAACTCTGACACTGATTGGAGATTTAGAAAGACCCTTCGGGTCATATCATCATGTGAAAAAAGTTTTGATGTACATACTTCAAAGGTAAGTTATACTCAAAAGGAAACCATGTTAAAATTCAATACTTCTAAATGCTTAGAACAATGCTTGCTTATGATAGCCATACCTTCAAAAAAACTCTTAAAGGAATACTTTACTCAACAATGGCTATGCTCCTGTAATACTCCTGGCTAGTTCCTCATGCCTTCAAGCAAATGTTTTCTATTCTGCTATCTTCTTGTCTTACTTCTACCAAATGAAAATACCACAATGGTTTTTAGTTATGTATCTAATGACTTTCATATTACTATCTGTAGTAAGGCTTAAGAAATGTAATATTTTCTGTTTTACATTCCCCTTTTTGTAAATTGTGATTGTTAGCAACTGTCAAACTTTTTGTATATTGTTTGTAAATGTTTTAAAAAATTTTGTAATCTTTTGTATTATTGTTATGGAGCTTATCTCCTCGGGTCTCCACTGAAAATGGACTACTTGTCCAGCCGGACTCTACCCGGTTAGCAAATGTAAAAAATAAATAAATAAATAGCTAGTAGCTAGCTAGCTCGCCACTGGAACTCCCTACCACCATCCATCTGCACCACCATTAACCACTCTACCTTCAAACAATCTCTTGACTCACATCTAACATCACAGTGGGCATGCTCTTGCTCCCACCCTACATAACTAACTCGGTCTTCTCACCTCCCCTGCTCCTTCCAGCTTCTTCTCTACTCTTCCTATATAATTGCATAGAATGGACTAGACAGGCTTTTAAGTTTACTTCCCCCACTATGCAACATCCTTTAGTACTACATTGTACCTTTCCACAGTGTGTATGATTCCTCTCAAATTGTGTTAATTGCTTTATTTGCTGTAGTATTGTTGTATGTTCTTCTCAATCTGTATTAATTGTTGTATTTGAACTATTTTATTTTAAATAATTTCCTTTCTCATTTTGTATAACTATCATTACTACCTGCTGTACCTATATTGTTACTGTTTCATGTATATTTTTTTGCTTTTTTGGAGCTTTTCTCCCCAGGACTCCATTGAAAATGGGTTCTTTATGGCCCAGTGAACTATCCTGGTAAACCAACTGCAATAAATAAATAAATAAATAAATATAGTAGTTACTGCAGCCTTTCAGACTGGCATCTGTATCTCCAAGACTTGCTGAGTTTGCAATGTAAACTCTGAGTAGTGAGGCAAAAATAACTGGAGATGGGTAGGAACAAACATTGCAGCATTTCCCACTTATAGCCTGAGGTTGTTAAGAATCGAATTAACAAAATCAGTACTGTCAAACTGCCATCTACAGGCAGTGAAAAGTTTAGAAATATAGACCAAACCCACTGAAAATCACATCCTGGTAGCAACATATTTTTTCCCCATGACATTTACTTGAGCTCGAAAATAAAGCTGAACAAACTGGGATACCAACATAGTGTAGATGAACTAGATACTGTCATGTTTTGCACCTCAGTGTTGGTGTGTGTATTTCCGTGGGGGGTGGGGGGGTGGTATGAGGTATAACACTGATTCTCTCTGCATGCATGACCTTAGACAACAGCTAGAGGTACACCACTCAGCCTCAGCACTGTAATATAATGGATATGTTTCATGCACACTCTGACACATTTGGGCAATGGACTGTTGTAACCAGATAGAAAACAAAGGTCACTAGAGTAGGCATTTTTTATTTATTTACTTTTACTTCATATGTTTACTAGTCTCCAGACTCTTTTCAACCATGACCTGGGCCACAAGAAAAACAGATTTCGCACAGGAACACATATAAACACTGGGAAAACATGCAAACTCCATGTAGACAGTGACCGGAGGTCAGGACTGAACCCAAGACTCTAATGTTATGAGACAGATTTTAAACATGAACCATGGTTTTAGCTAAAAGAACAAACATGGGGAAACATGCATGGATACTATATTCGAATGGGTTACCAGTTCTGTAAAACAGCTGTTCAGTATCTCTACCTTTTATATTCCACATATGGAGCCGACCATGTAACAGTAATAAGAGGAAATAAAGGCTATGAGATTGAGACTAACTGTAAAATTACACTAGTCTACAAAGCAAGATTTGACTGCAGACCATAGTTCACAGTGCAGATTTAACTGGAGGTTAAAAAGTAAAAGCATGCAATTTGTATCTGGCAGCATTTTCTGCTTTAACATTTTTTTCACCCCCCCCCCCCCCACCTGCATCAGCTGTCCTAGCCTCCTCTGCTCATTCACTGGGTCTACCAAACCTACCTCAGCCTCTCCCTCAGTCACAATCTTACCCCCATCTGGGGTCAGGGAGGATATGGAGGACACTGGAGCACTATCATACTGCTGCCTGGAGTTAGACACCCCCCATCCCACAGCAGCTTTGTAAACTTAGCAGTTGCTGGCTTTGGAAGGTGCAAACATCAGTACATGTACATACATGTACAGCTTCCTGCCCAAGTGGTATGCCACTTGCAGCATACAGCTTGCCTGCCTTTTGAGACTGGGTAACTTCCCTCTTCTCCAGATGGATGATCTGGCATCAGTAGTTCCCCCTATCACCCACGCTGCTCACTGAATCTGTGCATTCTGGCATGCAGTTAGGGCTTTATCCCTCTATGCCATGACATTGGACTATTACTTTTATAGTTTGATGAGAAATGAAATAACACATACTTATGTCAAGAACCAATCAACTGCAGTATGTTCGTGACCTCATATAATTGTCTTTTACATTTAAAGAAACAACCCATGGAAGTATGAATACAATTAATACAACATCAATTTCAAAAATAAGTAGACAACAAAACACACCCTGTCTTTTAAATCTTGTTAGCCCTAAGTTTTAAAATGGCCATCAGGGTAATGCCGTCATTTAACACAGGTAAATTCAAAGCGTTTAACCTGAGATGCCATTGTAGTTCCATGGCTTCTACTTCAAGATCAATATCCTCCCCTCTTTCATTACTACAAACTCTATCACAAAAAAAACCTTTTTAAAATTCACACAATGTTGACTATGTACATAAAGTGCGTTGTGCTCATTCCTGTTTTTAATGCATCTCAAATGTTCCTAAATTCTGTCCCCCAGCCTCTGTATGGTTTTACCAACGTACAAACCATCACAGGCTATACAGGTTGCCACATAGACAAGTTTGGTACTGTTACAGTTACATTTATCAGGGCATGAAATAGAAAATTTATAGTCTTTTACACATAAATAAGGGCAATCATTAATAAATCGACAATATCTACACATACCACACTTAGTCATTAATGAAACATTATGTCTCCTTTTAGTGGGGTTACTTTCAAGTATATTTTTCATATTCTACCCCTACCATAGACTATTTGTGGTTCTATACCTAGGATGTCTGTAGTAGTGTTGTTTAAACAAAATCTCCATGCATTTTTCAGACTAGAAACAAGTTGAGGGACTAGTGGGTTGTATTTCACCACAAATACCTCTCCTGACTTCTTATTGTCAGCCACATTCTGAATCACCAATACATCACTTCTTAAAATTGGGGAATACACTGTTTCCCTCTTTCTCATAACCTCATTTTTAACATTTAGTAATAACTTAAGGGGATAGACTGCGGTGGTGGTGCTGCGGTAGCGTTGTCGCCTCACAGTTAGATGTTTCCCATTTGATTCTCAGTTAGAGCATCTTCTGTGTGGCGACATGCATGAATGGGCGTTCCTTCATTGAAGGCTGTGCGTTAGGCCCGGCAAGCCAGCACGTAAAACTCTACTGCCAATCATTAGCGGACCGGAGTTCTGCTGTGGCGACCCCTAACTGGGAAAAGCCGAAAGACACAAAGTAATAACTTAAGGGAATATCCCCTCTCTAAAAACATATCAATCAATTTAAAAATGTGTTGCTTAAATACCATATTTTCACTAACCAACCTAGATGTTCTTACCATCAGCCCCTTAATTATACCTTTTCTTCGACGGTAGGGGTGACAACTGTCAAAATGTAATAGTGAATTCAAACAGGTATCCTTTCTAAAGATATTACTACATAACTCTTGTAATGATTTTTTTCAAGGTAATAGCCAAGAAATTAATGTCATCTTTATGCCAGGAGTAAGTGAACTTAAAAAAATCCGTTGTGCCATTCAAGTATTCAATAAATTCACCACTATTAGTATCATCACCTCTCCACAGGATGAGTATATCATCCAAGAATCTATTCTATAGCAAAATATTTTCTATATATTTGGATGAAAAAATAAAATAATTCTCCCAAGTAGGTATATCCAGGTTAGAAAATACAGGGGCACACCTGGAACCCATCGCCACACCCATTTTTTGCTGATATATTTCCCCTTCAAAACTCAGACAATAATTTTTTAATACCAGTTCCATAAGTTCAACTAATAAATTTAATTTAGATTTATCTATCCTTTTACTACCAAGTAAACTATCATGGAACATAGTCAAATCTTCATCATGGGGAATTACTGTGAACAAACTGATGACGTCCACAGACAAAAACACATAACTGGTTTCATTTTTAACCATTCTTAATCTTTCCAAGCAATGCCAGGAATCTTATAAGATGTGTGCAGCTTCCTCAACTGCCACCATAGACCATATGTTCACATAAAGTGCTAAAGGTTCCGTTTTGGAACCACCTGCAGCAACAGTTGGCCTGAAAGGAGGATTGTAAATATCTTTGTGGACTTTAGGTATACCAAAGATGGTAGAATCGGGTGTTTGACTGTCAAATAATTAAATTCAACCTCATCTATCATCCCTTGAAATAATGCATCTTATAGATACAAATCAGTCTTCTGATAGGCTCTATTCATCTCATTTCTAGATGCCCTATAGTATGTCACATCATCGTTTAATATATCATTCATCCTCAAACTGTAGTCCATAGTAGTCATAACCACCATTCCACCACCCTTGTCAGGCTTCATAAACCTGTATCCTCTGTTATTAACAAGGTCTCTTAGAACCACTCTTTCAACATGGGTAAGATTATCACAGTATTGTCTATTTTTGGTTTAAGATTTTCCTAAAATCACTTTCAACACTTCTTTCAAGAGCTAATACCTCAGGGTGTGGTGGGGAGATAAAAGTACTTCTTCTCTTCAAAGACATTATATTGTTAACCAGCTGCTTGTTTTGGCCAGTAGATGAGAAATACACTTTTAAGTTCAACTGTCTCGTGAATAATTTTAAATTAATAAGAACATTAGCAATATCTAGTCGAAAATTTTGTACAAAAGTTGTACCTTTACTTAATAACTCAAAATGTACATCACAAATAGTCATTTCGGTATAATTATAAATAGTGAAACCTTGCTTTTTTACCACATTACAAATCATTTGTCCATTCTCAATGTTAAAATCCATGTCTCTAGATGAAGCAGAACATACTTCAATCAAATGGCCACCTTCCTCTGACATATCCAAGTGGCATTCATTGTCATAATCAAACATAGAATCAGTCTTAGTAGTAGTAAGTCCAGGAACAACTTTGGAACACAATACATTAAATACATTCAATGGTAACACCTTTTGTTCTCCCTCCCCCCTTGTCCATTCCTATTGTAATGTAAATTCTGTTGTATGCTCCTGCCTCCACTGTTCCCCTGACCTCCTAAATTCGGTCGGTTGGTCCAAAAAACAATCATCACTATCAAACACTTTGCCATGGTTAATATCCACTACATTGTCCCTCTGAACAACACTAATATCAGTGTGGTTATTTAAATGTGAAACATCAAAATGTTTCTGTTTTAACCCCACTGGGTAAGCATAATTTTCCTTACAATCATTGGTGTCTCTGAGTAACGTTTTTTGTTTGACACTCAAGTTCTTTTTAACAAATGATTCTACATTATTTAACACTTTACTGTAATTGCCCTTCTGTTGAGAAAATAATAAATCTTTCGTGATGCTATTGCTAAGCAGAGAAATTTCTTCTTCTAATTTAGTCAATTTAACCTCATTATTACGAATAATAATGTTCATCATTTCCATACCTGTCTTATCAAACAGTGCAATCAATTCACGATATGCCGATGTCCCTGGTTCCACACCCATCGGCTGCTTCCATATTCTCAGCCCTTTCGGCACTTGATTTAGTGCCAACAGTTTAGTTAGGAACATATAATCAAGTTGTACAGCTCTAAATTTAGTACACAGCTTCTCAAAATTGACCATTTGTTGTTTTAACGTTGGCGTTTCCTTACTCGCCTCTTGCAGGCCAGAGAATTCCATTTCCGGTGTACGAAACTAGTTTGTGAAGTCACATCATTCTACATCCATTTCGGGGGTTGGATTAACCCTTGTTCTCCCTCTACTATTAAGTTGTTGACCGGAACTTGCGGCATCGTTTGAATTAGCAGCACCATTCACTACTCCATCAGAAATTATTGAATGTAGTGTAAACAATTCAGCTTGGGTGCTGGTTAGAGTATTTACACTAATACCACCTGTGACTGCACCATCTCCAGTGTACAGCGTTTTCAGCTTCTCCACAGCACTAGCTAGTTCCTTTATAGCTACTTCCATCACAGTACACTAAGTAGCAACTGGTAAAAGTGAATAGCGATAGTCCATGGGGCTGAATAAGACCAAATACAACACAGCCAGTCCACAGTGACCAAGCACAACTCAAAAGGAAAAATAAAAAAATAAAACGGACCACCAAGGTCAGTTGCTTCACTTTTATTGTACACAAAGACCAAATAACTAAGCGCTTTCCCCAGATACAAGGTCTGGCTTCATCAGAGTCATTTGGTTAAACATCAAACAAGTTTTTAAATAACACATATGTATGTCAAGAACCAATCAATTGCAGTATGTTCGTGACCTCATATAATTGTCTTTTACATTTAAAGAAACAACCCATGGAAGTACGAATACAATTAATACAACATCAATTTCAAGTTTCAAAAATAAGTATTCAACAATCTTAAAATAACATAGGAGTGAAAAGGCAGGACAAAAGAAAAATTTTAACCTAAAACATTAAAACCCTTTTATAAATATAAATATATCAAACTATAATACCAAAGAACTAGTGCATATATATATATATATATATATATATATATATATATATATATATATATATATATATATATATATATATATATATATATATATATATATATATATATATATATATAGACAACAAAACACACCCTGTCTTTTAAATCTTGTTAGCCCTAAGTTTTAAAATGAGCATCAGGGTAATGCCATCATTTAACCCAGGTAAATTCAAAGCATTTAACCTGAGTTGCCATTGTAGTTCCATGGCTTCTACTTCAAGATCAATATCCCCCCTCTTTCATTACTACACACTCTATTACAAAAAATAAAACCTTTTTAAAATTCACACAATGTTGACTATGTACATAAAGTGCGTTGTGCTCATTCTTGTTTTTAACACATCTCAAATGTTTCAAAATTCTGTACCGCAGCCTGTGTATGGTTTTACCAATGTAAAAAACATCGCGGCTGTACAGGTTGCCACATAGACATGTTTGGTACTGTTACAATTACATTTACCAGGGCATGAAATAGAAAATTTATAGTCTTTTACACATAAATAAGGGCCATCATTAATAAATCGACAATATCTACACATACCACACTTACTCATTAATGAAACATTATGTCTCCACTTAGTGGGGTTACTTTCAAGTATATTTTTCAAATTCTGCCCCTACCATAGACTATTTGTGGTTCTATACTTAGGATGTCTTTAGATGTGTTATTTAAACAAAATCTCCATGCATTTTTTAGACTAGAAACAAGTTGAGAGACTAGTGGGTTGTATTTCACCACAAATACCTCTCCTGACTTCTTATTGTCAGCCACATTCTGAATCACCAATACATCACTTTTTAAAATTGGGGTGTATACCTTTTCCCTCTTTCTCATAACCTCATTTTTAACATTTAGTAATAACTTAAGGGGATATCCCCTCTCTAAAAACATACCAATTAATTTAAAATTTTTTTGCTTAAATACCATGTTTTCACTAACCAACCTAGATGTTCTTGCCATCTGCCCCTTAATTATACCTTTTCTTTGATGGTAGGGGTGACAACTGTCAAAATGTAATAGTGAATTCAAATAGGTATCCTTTCTAACGATATTACTACACAACCCTTGTGATGATTTTTTTCAAGGTAATATCCAATAAATTAATCTCATCTTTATGCCAGGAGTAAGTGAACTTAAAAAAACCTTTGTATGCAATTAAGTGAAGCAACTGACCTTGGTGGTCCGTTTTATTTTTTATTTTTGCTTTTGAGTTGTTGGTCCCTATGGACTGACTATATGAACATAGTCTGAAAGTGTTTTGAAAATAAGCACTCACATCTTCTCTCTTATTTTTATCATTTAAGCCTGACTTTGAATTTCCCAAGCAGCATTCCTTTTCTAACCCCGACTTTCATCACTAAGTCTGACTATGAATTCCTTGAAGGTAGACCTGTGGGTGAGAGTAGCTATAGGCCATTATGCTGCTTATGTCAAAAGGGAAGTACATTTTCAGCAAACAGGTAACATCCATTATATCCTGCATTTCCAAATGATTGTTTTCTATCACGTTTACAGTAAAATATATATTTGTTGTGACATGGGATACTAAGTGCAGATCTGGATTCAGGTCTACAGAAAAAGGGTATGATCAGAAGAAGTGGAAACCCTCATCAAATTATGTAGGTACACAAAAAATATCCGGTTTATACCTCCCATAGTGTCTAAAGAATAAGGATCATATTTATTAACACCAGACTACTGCCTGGATGCACAGTGTGTGTAAGACGACTGTTATCTTACCAGTCTGTGTCTGTTCTTCTGATTTCTACAACTTCCATTCAGACTGTTCTCTCCAGTAGGCACTTACATCAGTTATTCATTAGCACATGGTTTTGCAAGCAGAATGAGAGCTGTCTGTTCCTCTCATGTTTTACTGCCATCATGTTTTATCATTTTGTTTTTTTAATATTATTTAAGCCAGCAACCCCCTTTTAAGATCTTTTTTCCTTCTGAACTACAGTGGCTATCCGTGAAGTCTCCATACCTCTATCAAGCAAAAGGACCGATTTCTATACAAATGGAATTTTTCAACTTAGTTGATCATACAGATAAAACATTACAAAGTGTTTTAGGTCATCTGAATGGAAGGGGCCTGTTCATGTCTACTCTATTACATCAGAACTCAACATATACATTCCCTCATACTGCAGTACTACGATGTCCACTATAATTCCCTTTCCAGTCACCTGCTGGCCTACAGACTGTACCTTCATTGTCCACTACACTCACGCTTTTAAGCAGAAACTCTATCTGCCTCCATGGAAAAAAGGCTATACCCAGAACACTTTATAACTGATTTATCAATGAGGACAATTACCTAGTAGTGTTGTCGCCTCACAGTAAGACGCTCTCTGGTTCGATTCTCAGCTAGAGCGTCTTCTGCGTGGAGACATGCGTGAATGGACATACCTTCGTTGAAAGTTGTGTGTCAGAGCTGGCAACTCGGCATGTAAAAATCTACTGCCAATCATTAGTGGACCGGAGTTCCGCTGTGGCGACCCCTAACCGGGAAAAGCCGAAAGACACAACAACAACAACCTAGTATCAGAAATTGCAATCAAACTAATGTAGAAGCCAACTTATTACTGACCCTTTAGAATTTTTAAACCATGGCTTTTGATACAGATGACACACATGTGAGATTCAAACACTGCCACAGAGTAAAATGATTAGAACGTGGGATTCGAATGACATACACATTGTAAACAAAAGTACTTAGTGTAATGTTGTACAACCAACCATCATTAAACAATATTAAATGATGTAGCTACTTTTTGTTCTTTGAATCAAAGTTCCAGAAATAGCATAGGTGATGTGCAGGTTTGACTTACCTTGGACAGAGACTTCACCTGTGGTCAAGTTCCCAGATGTGAAAGATAAGACTTCTTGCTACAGCCCTTGGAAATCAGATTTCTTCCACTGACTTCAATTACTGTGAGTCTGTACACCAGTTAAAAATGTGTTAGCTCCTTAAAGGTCCAGAAAACCAGAAAGCAGAATGACTGTTAAATATCCCTTTGAATTATGCATTAACCCAGACCGGCATTCTGCTTCTCACTCACTGTTCATTATATAACGATTGGACACTAACAGATGTACATACAACCCCGAATTAAACGGTTTCATTGCTACTTAGTCTGACTTTGTGTTGTTGGCGCAGTCAGTATGCAATACTGTATGGTGTACTTAATAAAATAGTTGTCTGTTAAGTAAGATACAGCATTGAATGCAATATTCTGCCTCCACAGAAGCTTGCTTTTAACTGATTCCTCATACTTTGACACCGGTTTATTCACTATTGTGCCCTGTGTATAGTACAATGTTGATGATTCACATTGTCAGGACTAGAGAAAATACACTTTCAGCTAAGAAAACTGTATAAGTAATTATGGGAATAGCAAGTGTGAATTGCTTATAAATATTGTAATATTTATGAAACATTCCCTATTATTTTTATGATTGTCTGTGTCTTCTCATGAGGACAGGGACTACAGAAGTGAACTCCAAGTATCCCAGTTTTGTATGTTGGGCAGACATTTCTATGTGAGTGCCCAGAGAATGCTAGGATCACTTTGAAGAAATGGTAGATTGATTTTACTTAGGCAGATGAAGAGTCTGGATTGACTGAGATAAACCTGTACTGCCTAAACAGATAAGTGGACTGGGAATATCAGACGTAGATTACTACTTTCAGGCTATACAGCTGCAAAAGTATTTCTTATTTGTAGAAAGAGATGCTCAAGGATTTATTACTGCAAAGTTTTGAAGACTTTATTGATAAAAGTGCTTAATGCAGAAATTTGGCTGTATACTAAAAGGTTGATTGTCACTGTTTGTAGTTTATTTTTTCTTTTTTAAGTGAACTTTTAAAATCTTGATTGGATACATTTTTTGTTGCCTTATTACCAAAGTCATGAGAATGATGGTTTTATATATAAAAAGTGCAGTGAGATTTTTTTTCCCTAATACTTGTAGTGAGAGTTGGAGATGCAATACTATATCAGCCAACCAACACACCAATACTTTCTAGCCTTATTTCTCCATACAACAACCTGAAACAACTACGCTCCTCAAATAAACTTCGATTAATATTACCAAACCTAATAATAATGCAGGTGTTTGGGTTTATTCTCCAACTCTGTTGGAAAAACATGGAATAAACTACCCTCTGATATCACTTCTTTAACCTCTTTCCAACTTTTCAAATATCAACTAAAAATTTATCTCAATAAACACTGGCTTTGCTCCTGCACTAATCCAGACTAATTGCTAACTCTTCTCTCTGCCATTACCCTTGTTAACTTAAAAAAAAAAAAAAAAAAATTTTCTTTTTTATATTATCTGGTTAACTTGCTATGATGTCATGTAGCCTTTTATGCCAATTTATTTTTTATCTGTTTATATTAACTGTTTCACTTGCTATGTTTCTCATGTAACCATTTATGCCTTTTTGTGAAAGTGTACAACTGATGGAGCTTTTCTCCCTGGGCCTCTACTGAAAACGGACATATATCCAGTTGGACTAGCTCGGTCAACAAATGTAAAATAAAATAAAAATAAAATAAAATAAAATTATCAATAAGGACAATTACCTAGTAGTGTTGTCGCCTCACAGTAAGACGCTCTCTGGTTCGATTCTCAGCTAGAGCGTCTTCTGCGTGGAGACATGCGTGAATGGGCGTACCTTCGTTGAAAGTTGTGCATCAGAGCTGGCAACTCAGCATGTAAAAATCTTCTGCCAATCATTAGTGGACCGGAGTTCCACTGTGGCGACCCCTAACCGGGAAAAGCCGAAAGACACAACAACAACAACCTAGTATCAGAAATTGCAATCAAACTAATGTAGAAGCCAACTTATTACTGACCCTTTAGGATTTTTAAACCGTGGCTTTTGATACAGATGACACACATGTGGGATTCAAACACTGCCACAGAGTAAAATGATTAGAACGTGGGATTCGAATGACATACACATTGTAAACAAAAGTACTTACTGTAATGTTGTACAGCCAACCATCATTAAACAATATTAAATGATGTAGCTACTTTTTGTTCTTTGAATCAAAGTTCCAGAAATAGCATAGGTGATGTGCAGGTTTGACTTACCTTGGACAGAGACTTCACCTGTGGTCAAGTTCCCAGATGTGAAAGATAAGACTTCTTGCTACAGCCCTTGGAAATCAGATTTCTTCCACTGACTTCAATTACTGTGAGTCTGTACACCAGTTAAAAATTTCTTAGCTCCTTAAAGGTCCAGAAAACCAGAAAGCAGAATGACTGTTAAATATCCCTTTGAATTATGCATTAAACCGGACTGGCATTCTGCTTCTCACTCACTGTTCATTATATAACGATTGGACACTAACACATGTACATACAACCCCGAATTAAACGGTTTCATTGCTACTTTGTCTGACTTTGTGTTGTTGGTGCAGTCAGTATGCAATACTGTACGGTGTATTTAATAAAATAGTTGTCTGTTAAGTAAGATACAGCATTGAATGCACTATTCTGCCTCCACAGAAGCTTGCTTTTAAATGATTCCTCATACTTTGACACCGGTTTATTCACTATTGTGCCCTGTGTATAGTACAATGTTGATTCACATTGTCAGGACTAGAGAAAATACACTTTCAGCTAAGAAAACTGTATAAGTAATTATGGGAATAGCAAGTGGGAATTGCTTATAAATATTGTAATATTTATGAAACATTCCCTATTATTTTTATGATTGTCTGTGTCTTCTCATGAGGACAGGGACTACAGAAGTGAACTCCAAGTATCCCAGTTTTGTATGTTGGGCAGACATTTCTATGCGAGTGCCCAGAGAATGCTAGGATCACTTTGAAGAAATGGTAGATTGATTTTACTTAGGCAGATGAAGAGTCTGGATTGACTGAGATAAACCTGTACTGCCTAAACAGATAAGTGGACTGGGAATATCAGACGTAGATTACTACTTTCAGGCTATACAGCTGCAAAAGTATTTCTTATTTGTAGCTTAGAAAGAGATGCTCAAGGATTTATTACTGCAAAGTTTTGAAGACTTTATTGATAAAAGTGCTTAATGGAGAAATTTGGCTGTATACTAAAAGGTTGATTGTCACTGTTTGTAGTTTATTTTTTCTTTTTTAAGTGAACTTTTAAAATCTTGATTGGATATATTTTTTGTTGCCTTATTACCAAAGTCATGAGAATGATGGTTTTATATATAAAAAGTGCAGTGAGATTTTTTTTTTCTAATACTTGTAGTGAGAGTTGGAGATGCAATACTGGGGAAAGGTTGCATTGGCTTCATGATTTTGGACTGCCCTAGATTGGCATGTTTTAAAGTAAGACCTTCAAGAGATATTAAAGGCAGTTTAGGGGACTAAAGGGCAGCTTCAGCTGGTGACAGTGACTTAATTTTTGATGGTCTTATGAGGTACATGTCTTTCTAATTATGGTCTAGATCTGTTAAATCTGATTCTTCTAGTTAAAAAGATGAACCTGCCATAGAGGAACTGAAAACTTTGTTAACAACCTTAACAGATGCTGAAGGAATAGGTATAAAGGGGAAAACTAGGCAAGGTATTTCAAATAAATGTTTGCCATGGTGCCACTGCTTAGATCCAGATGATGGTAAACATCAGTTAAAAAAGATTGTTCTTGAATATGCAGTTAGATATGAGAGGAAATATGTAGGATAGCAAAAATGTATTGGTTGTGCAGCTTCCACCCCTTGGAACTAGGGACAGTTAGGCATGGATTTTGCATGGTTATTTCTTAGGCTGTAGGGATCTCCAAGTAAAATAATGGAGAGTATTATTTTGATTTCTTGCCTTCTACTTGCACAGAAAATAATTAATTCATGATTATTCATCCCATAAATGAGATACAAGTATTTTAACATGTTATATGCTTTCTTATTTGTATAGTTATTACGGTTGTGTCATTTTTGGGAAAAAAAACTTCAAGTATGTTTTACAGAACTTAAATTTCTTTTAAGAGAAATGTGTTTTAAAACAAAGATAAGACACCAGAATGGGGTGGCTAGTATATTAAGTGGACGAAAAGAAATACAGGCAACCAGTGTCCATAAATCAACCTTCTATTCAGAAATATGCCACTACAAAAAAAAAAAAAAAAAAAATCCTGCCCATTTTTGACTGTGGCTGTCACATACATAACATAGAGCATAATGGAAAAGATAGTTAGCAAGGTATTAACATTATGCTGCAGCACTGAACATAATTACAGAGAACAGACTAAAAGCCCTGCTACTGTATGTGACTGGAAACGGTGTTTATCAGATACATTTGGCCATGCCCAATCATAATGAGAAGTTTGCATGACACATTACAGAGGTTCATAGGTTCATACTAGGCTATCTACCCTAGGGCATTTATAAGCCTAGCCAGAATGTGTTTAGCTTTCGCCACACATTTTAAATTAATTTTGCTATGCCCTTTATCGAGGTTAGTATACTGTGCCTCTGTCTAACAGTGACACAGAAGTGATACCCGGGGTAAACCTACGATCTCCCATCCACACATCAAGATTCCTCTTGAACAGAGTCAATGAGGGACTCTGCCTAACCTGGACTGGGATTTTATTCCAGAGTGAAGGGAGCCTCTGGGTTATGAATCTGTCCCTCCAGCATGTCCTATTTATTTCAGTGCTGAGGTTCAAGTCTCTTGAGCGCGTAGCTCGATGGGATTTGGATTTTCTGAGGTGCAGCATGTCCATTAATTCCGGGTTGGACATGGCTTTATACATCAGGCACAGATCGCCTCTGAGCAGGCAGTATGCCACTGAGTAGAGCTGGAGTTTCTTTAACCGGGCATCTGAGATGTCAGGGGGGCAGCACTCTGCTGGGATAGATATTTGCCCTTTTGGTGGGGAGGGGGGGAGAAGTTTGCGCTGAACCTGTCAGCTAGGATGTTGGCAATGTCTGTGGGTTCGATGTAATTTTTGTCATTATGGACTAATTCTGAGCATATCTGGGAATTCCCACCCAGGTTCCTAACATAACTAAAGAAAGCCTTGTGATTATCCTTAGCGTCCTGTGCAGTTTTTCTCTCGAAGCTGGCCTTAGACGATTTTATGAGTGCCCGTAGTTTTTTGCTAATACTGATCAGAGATGCCTTCCCTTTTTGGGATTTTGCTCTATCATGTAGTAGCTTCTTCCTTCTATTGTATAGTTTGTTTATGGCTGGGGTCCACCAGACAGGATGTCTGCCTTTGGAGGATTGGGTCTTGGTTTTATTTGGGATTGCATGATCCATGCATTCCTGAAGGTGTTCATAGAATGCGTTTATAAAGGATTCTGTGGTCCAGGCCATATTTTCCACAGGCTCGGGGGCTTTGAAGGATTCCACCTCAGTTTTGAGGAGTGTGAAATTTGCTTCAGAGAAGTTTTTCACTGTGGTTTTCTGGGCAGGGGGTGGGGTCGGGATGTGAATATCCAGTGAGATTAGTTTATGGTCTGATCTTACCAGTGAGGGATACACTTCTGGTCTGGACCATAGAGTCCCCATTTTGGTGATGATCAGGTCCAGTATGTTTTCCCCTCTTGTGGGAGTGGTAACAAGTTGTTCCATAGCATTTGAGTTTATAAATTCTAGGAACCTTTGGACTAGGGTGTTGGAGCTAGAGTAATGCTCCCAGTCTATGTTTGGGTAGTTGAAGTCGCCCAATATAATGGTGCTTATAGAGACCTTCATATTTTCCAGTGTTCTCAGGAAGGCCGAGTGGGGTTCCTGGGTTTGGGAGGGTGGTCTGTAGCAGCTATAAACTGGAAGGCAGTTTTACCCACTGTTAGTTGCACATGGATAGTCTCTGATGCTTCGTGCTGTGCCACCAACCTGGAGGTGTGGGTATCTTTGATGAATATTGATACTCCATCTCCTGTTGTGGTTCGGTGCAACTTTTGGGGCTGAAAAGCATGGTATGAGGTATAACCTGGTAGTGCTGGGGTGCTCTCGGGAGCCTTGAACCAGGTTTCTGTTACTGAACAGATATCGATGTTCTCCATGCTAAGGAGAGTTTTGAGTGCGTGCATCTTGAGGTTTAGACTTCTGGCATTGAGTAGCATTACTCTTAGTTTCTTATCCCTTGTGATACCTATGGAGGTGGGTTTGTCTTTTGAGCCTTGCCTAAAAAAGGCACTACGGGGGAAGCAAGAGCCTTTGCCAATATCCGAAAGCCCAGGGGTGACAGGTGCAAGCCGTCCCTAGCGAAGAATCGTTGCTTGTCGAGCATGCCATCCCAGGCTGACAGACATTGGATCCCCTTTGAATGACACCAATACTTAAGCCAATTGTTGAAATTGATCATCTTGTCTTCATATTGTGGCATCATTCTTGGTGAGGGTAATATGCTACTCCAAGTCAGGGTCATACCGGCCTGGGCTACATGCTCAGAGAGCTCCTCTATGTCTCTTTTCATGTAGTCCAGGGAGGTACGTCTCAGGTCATTCACACCAGCATGGACAATGACCGAGCCATATTTGTACTTGCCTTGGAGTGACCTGAGTGCTTGTGTTATGCAGCGGATCCTAGCACCCGACAGGCAGCTCACCATGACCTTCTCCTTGTTCAGCCTGGTGAGCGGGACGTCAGTGTGCCTGACGATAGAGTCACCTATTACAAGTGTATCAGGTGTGTTGTTTAGCCTTAAGGGCTGTGACTGTTTGGCACACTGGCTTTGTAAGCTATGTGTTGCACGTGTTTTGTTTTGGGGTAGCGGTTGCTTGGGTGTCTGCTTTGGAGGTCTCTGCTGCTTAGGCAGATTTTTATTTAGAGCCTCTGAGTATGTTTTTGCGTGTTTATGTGTTTGGCTTGCTGTCGTGGTAGGTCGGTGTGAGACTGGAATTGTAGTGAGTGTGGTTTCCTTCTCCTCCTGACTGGTTACGCCAGAGAGCTTAGCGTCCAGTTTGGCTATATGGTTGCATCTCTCACATGTGTTGGAATTTGTTGGGAGGAGGAGAGGGTTGTCTGTGTACATGAGGCAGTTGTAACATTGCCTCAAGATTCCCAGATTCACCAGCTGGACCGGAGAGGAGATTGACAACTGACCTTTGGACATGCTAGAATAGTACTGGGAATTCCTTTATAATAGAAAAAAGGGCCAATGGGGAACAAGGTACTCAAGGGGAGTTTGTGAGAGTGTAGTGCTTTTAATTTTTTAGTGCTGACATATAATTGCTTTAGTGAGCAAGTGTCAGGTAACTTAAATGCAATGTGTTACAGGTAACTTAAATGCAAAAACGACAAACAGTAACTTTCCTTCATGTGAAACAAGGAAATAAGTACAGTAAGCAATACAGAATAACTTCAATCCAAGAAAATATGTGCCTTGAAATATTTAAGCTTTGAAGAACAGTGAAAGAAGATTATGAAACTTCACAGACATATTGTACAACTAAAGGCATTAGAAAGAAACTGAGTTTTCAGACACTGGTTAACATTCCATTCAGGAACAATAAGGAGAAAGCCATCTCAGAGTCATCTCTGTGCTGGAAAACATCCTTAAGATCACCAAGTCACTAGAAGTGTCAGGGATGCAGCTAGAGAAAATAGAATGGTGTAAGATAAGCACATAAATGCATCAGTCAAAGTATATAAAGTGTGAACAAATGACAGTAAGTTGGTCACAATACATGTGTGACAATGTGACAAACAAGACAGAAAGCAATAGGTCTGGCTATTGATGTGAAGGTCTATGCCTAACACATGCAAAGTGCAAAAAAATAAGCCATTTTTCAAGACTTTATAATAGTTCTTGTAATACAAAACTAAGTTAAGGTATATATAACAAGCAAGTAAATATGTAGAAAATATTAGGAAAGTCATAATGAGATGGAAAACAGCAACATTGCAAAAGATGAACATTTGAAAGAACAGAAGAAAGCACCTTTGGGAAACTATAGTTTGTTTAACAGAACATAAAAGGGAAAAAAAACACACTTTTACCTTGATACAATCCTGAACCATATATTTGTGAAAAGCATGAAAGGTCATATGGTAATAGTAAGTAATTGGGGTTCCTATTATTTAAGCGAATGCTTAAAGTTGAGAACACCATTTTGTTGAACGTGTTTAATTGAAATTGCAAAATGCCAAGAGCATGGGACAGCAATTTTTTCCTATGGAAAAAATCACTGGGCTGTTTTTGGGACTTTGCCATTTCCTCCACTGTGGTGCAATCTCAGAGTTGGTATATTTTAGTAGGGGGGTGTGTGTGTGTTTGGGTTTTTTTCTTTTTAATGGATCAGTGATTTTTTTCCCGGAGAAAAAATCGCTGATCCATGTGTTCAACATTTACCATTTTTGTATTGTTTGGGTTGATTATATAGCGTTCGCAAGTTCAAGTGTTCGCTAATATAATACAGACCCAGTAATTGAAGGTAGTTTTTAACAAGAAAATGTTAATTTTTAAAACACATACTTCAAAGACTCTATACTTTTAACTCAGAGCAGCTAATGATAATTTACCTAGTAATAATATTTCACAAGGGAAAATAATTTGACTTTGAAAACCTTCTACCCAGAAGATCACCAAGAACCATAAGGAGATATTCTTCTCTAAATGCCTACTCCAAGGACTCAGAACGATTATGACCATCAGTGCTAATTGGTTAATGCAGGAATGGCAGCTTGATGGTGATAATCTCCATTTCAGTGACAAGGTAAAGCTGTACAGAAAAACACCTGATTAGCAGATAATTATCATGTCCCTGAATCAAACACTACACTGCCAGACATGACCACCCTAGAGTTCTCCCAACCTGTCAGTGCATTGCAGTTGCACAGGCTGCTTCCAACAAGTGCATACACATACACACACACACATCTGCAGCTGCAAACCAGCTCCTACAGACATAATCAAAGTTATGGAAATACTCACTCACACACTTGCATGCATAACGACACACAAACGCACACAGATGACTTTGCAATACTCACCTCCCACAGGATAAAAACCCAGGCACACATGGGCACTTACACACACACACACACACACACACACACACACACACACACACACACACACACACACACACACACACACACACCTGCATTTATGTCCCAACAGACATGCACAGAGACACACACACAGACACACACACACACACACACACACACACACACACACACACACACACACACACACACACACACACAGCTCCATCATACCTACCTAAATTCATGATGTGGGCTATGAACCAACCACAGCAGTGAATTGATGTAGGCCATCAAATGACCATGCAAGGAAAACAACTCAGTACAGCCCCTGACAGTGCCAATTCTGGGGAAAAGCACAAGGCTTAGTAGCATTGGCTGCACCCAGCTGAACTGGTGCATTTTTATGTTGCTTTGCAATAGAGACTGCTGTCCAAGCTATGGACAGTGACATGCAAAACCATAGTAACTCAGCAGTCTCTGAAACACTCAAGCTTAACAGAGTATGGAAACAGTTGATATGAATACTTCCAGAGTATTTTAAGCCTTTCTGAATCACAGGGAATGTCTGCTATGAAATTACATAATGATTTCATCTACAGTTTGTTTCAGTGTGAGGCAAAACATATATAAAACTATACATGACTACATATACTGCCCCTGACAAACTGCACCTGACAAACATCTTAAAATGGGAGCTGAGGCATCCAGTTTCAATTCTGATGAATGCATACATATCTGAAAATAAAGTCCCTTTGCTATGGAAAACTCATTCATTATTCCACTTAACAAAGATGGAATCTATACAGGTCATACATCGAAGATAGAAACAATACTAATTCCACAAAGTTTAATCATACTCTGACTTAGGAATGGGATCCATTCCTGTCATGGTACTAGTCACTCAAAAGACTTGGAGAAATTAAAAATAAGTAAAAAAATAAATACATCACTGACATAGCCTAAAGATGTATTGCCTCTATGTTCATGCTATCATCTCTCCTGTATGCTGCTCTAATCTTCCCTAAACTTCAAGTCTCACAGTTGCCCAAACTTGAGCAGTGTTACAATAGCCAAATCTGCAGTAAACTGTAACAACAGGCCTCACAACTGCCTAGTCCTCAGAGAATTAAACTGGTTGGCCAATACAGTGGGATAGAGGGATAAAGCCCTGACTATGACCCAGGTGACCTGGGTTCAAACAGCAGTTTGGGTGACTGACGGAGAAGCAGGGTGGGATAGATGGGTGAACCTCTTGGTATCTCCTATGTCAATTCCTAGTGAAGGCTGGGGATGGCACGCTGGCAAGCATGCAAAGAAGAAGGGAATAAGGGCAGAGATATGTTTGAGCTGCTGCAGAGGTGGATTGATGCACCAGACATCTCCACAGCACACCTGCCCCCTGGCATACCATTAGGTCCGCAAGGGAAGGGGGTGGAAAATGGGTAGGTCATAGTAAAACACTCTCAGGATGGATGCAAAGATGTGTTGAGCCCTGGCATGCCTAACTTCAATGACTGGCACCAGCAATACTGGAACAGTCTAGGGGGTCAAAGAGGCAACTGTTAAACTCAAGTGTGGATTGGGCTTGGGGTGTCAGGTTGATACTAATGAAGAAAAGGATGGACCAAAAAAGAGGGACTTAAACTGGTTAGAAGTATTATACCACCTAGCTCTTTCTCAGTTAATTGCAATGCACAGACTTGTCTATAAGCCAGACAATTATCCAGGTCCTTATCAACTTAAAGCAACACTAGTCTTCCAAGAGAATTGTACACGCTATTGAAAAATCACTGATCATTATACCAAAATTATCCAATACTGCAGGTGACTCTCCATATTCAAATAGTGTAACTAAACTATGGAACCACATACCACTACCCTAAAATCTGTTCAGAATACAAACTTATTTAAAATACAAACCAAGACCACAAGAAAATTAGATGGCCAGTTATCCAAAATACTGATCAACTTTATTAAAACAACAAACAAGAATGTGAAATCTCTAGCACCTTGGCTTTTAAACCTTTAGAGTATGATTTCATTTTCCCATATATCCCTTAAATATGTACATCAGTTCTACAATTATATAATTAAACTCTGTAATGGCTTTACAGCAGTGGCTCTAGAGATTTCACTTTCTTGTTTGTTGCTTTAATAAAGTTAATCAGTATTTTGGATAACTGGCCATCTAATTTTCTTGTGATGTTTTCTTGCCATCGGTAATTGCATTTTATTTAAAATACAACTAAAACTTTACATATCAAATACATGGATCTGTTCTTGTACATCTTCAGGATAAATGCTACTGTTAACTGCTGCTTGTCATATCATCAAACCTTTTGTCTTCATTCAGAATCCTGTACCCCACAATTAGTTTTCACCAATGCCTGAATAGTTTCACTCTCGTCTACCAGCTACATACTTTATTTTGTGACATTGTTCACCCCCACCTCTATACTTTTAATACAAACTTTATGATAAACTTATATATAACTGTCTCTGAATCTGCTTTACACCTCACCTCTTAACTACAGTAGTAACATTTTCTACCATACATAGTTCCTTCCCTCACCTCCATTTCTTCAAATTTCTAAGCGTTAGTCACACAATCTGTTTATCTATCTGACAAACCTATTAATACAAGTCCTCAAATGCTCAATGTTCAACATCTACTAATCCAAAAGTATCTTTTATACTGTAAGAATTGCCACTAACTTCTTATGACTATAATATAATTAGGAAATGAATGTGTAATTGTCAAGGTATTATGCAATATCTGTATATATGTATCTTACTGAATGTCTGTATTAAAATGTTTATTGTATGTTGAAGCTTTTCTCCCAGGGCCTCTGCTGAAAAGTTTTTTTTTGTCTAAACCCAGTAAACAAAAGCAAAATAAAATAAAATAACTAAATAAAAAAGTATTGTAAATGTTCATTCTGAGGTTGTTCAGAAATTGTTGAAATGTGTCTGCAAAGCTAGTGTCCAAAGTTTTAAAGGCATCGATCAATTTGCAGCTGTTAGAGATTTGAGAGTAAAACTGCAAGGCTACAGTTTTAAGCCACGGTGGTACAGCGGTTGCATTGTTGCCTCACAGCAAGAGGTTCTCCCGTTCGATTCTCAGCTAGTGTGCGGGGAGTGCCTTCTGTGTGGAGTCTGCATATCCTCCCCGCGGTCGAGTGACCTCCGAATGACATGCGTAATTGGGCGTGCCTTCGCTGAAGGTTGGGCGTCGATCTGGCAACTTGGCACCATAAAAATCTACTGCCAATCATTAGCGGACCGGAGTTTTGCTGTGGTGACCCATTACCAGGAAAAGACAAAAAGAGGAAACAACAACAACTGCAAGGCTACAGTTTTAAATCTAATGTAGAAACAACTTATTTCAAATAAGGCTGTTAAAAAATCTCAGATAAATAAAAGAACAGGCCTGATATGATGTCCCAAAGTTTACTGCCTTTGAACAGTCAGTTTTGTAGAGCTGTGACTGATGAAAAGTAAACACTTGACCTTTGATCAAGCATCCATAAGTGGATGCTAAAAGGTAAGGATTTTTGCTGTAGCCCTTGGAAATCAAATTTCTTTACAGAGTTCAAATGTGGAAATGTAACTGGTCAAGAAGGCACAGGCTGTTGTTTAGTCCAGGAAATAAAATGAATGAGCAGTGCAGCTCCGTACTACACATGCATGCATGCACCTAATATGCATGCATTATTTTCACTTCATTATAAAGAGTTTGGACACCTCCGTACTACGCATGCACCTAATATGTATGCATTATTTTCACTTCATTATAAAGAGTTTGGACACCTCCGTACTACGCATGCACCTAATATGCATGCATTATTTTCACTTCATTATAAAGAGTTTGGACACCTCCGTACTACGCATGCACCTAATATGCATGCATTATTTTCACTTCATTATAAAGAGTTTGGACACCTCCGTACTATGCATGCACCTAATATGCATGCATTATTTTCACTTCATTATAAAGAGTTTGGACACCTCCGTACTACGCATGCACCTAATATGCATGCATTATTTTCACTTCATTATAAAGAATTTGGAGACCAGAATTTAGAACCATGTATACAAATGATTCACTTCTGTTTTCTTGGTTTGTTTTTTGTAGTTGCTGTATTCAGCTGGAGCTCTAGGATGCATTTAATAAAATAAACAGCACACTTCTGAGTATGATTCAGCTTCAAAGGCATTATTCTGCCTCCACAAAAAGCCTGCTTGTTAAAGTAGTTACCCTGCTTTGACTCCAATTGCTTCATTGTTGAGTCACACAGAAAAAATGTTTTCCTTAAAGTTGTACCAGAGTTTATCAGGCTTAATGACAACATATGTACTTATCTCAAAGCATGGCTCACAGTTAGAAGCACTTGCAGTGAAAAGCGCTACAGTACACTGCATATTGTACTGAAATACCAGGGTGGGTGTATGGGAGGGGGGTTGATTTCAGAGAAGAATAACAGAAATACATTTGTCAATAAAAGTGAGAACACACTGGGAAACCCCACTAAACAACATTATAAAGGAATAACAACAATAACAAAAAAAATCAATAAGCTGTTTGACAGGGGTTGGAACGTAATTTGGAGACAGTGCATACAAACATAGACTGGTTCATAAACTCAAAACCTAGCCCAAAGGTTCCTGGAGTTCATAAACTCAAATGCTATGCACATCCTTCCCACCCCCAACAAAAGAAGACCAGTGTGAAAGAACTTCTCAAAAGCCAACTTCACTACTTAAGACTGTGTGGTATCCTTCAAGGCCCCTGAGCCATTGGAAACCACAACCCACGCATGCTGAATCCTTACAAATGCTTTCACGAAGACCTCCAGGATTGCATGGATTTCCACCAAAGGTACAGCATCTGGTGTGGACCCCAGCCATAAACAAACTTTACAACAAGAGGAGAAAGCTACTACATGACAGAGCAAAAAGCAGACTGTAGCCTCGATCATCTCAAATGCCCAGGTGAGAGCTCTCTCTCTAAAGCTAAAACACAGCATCATGGACCCGATGGTGTCCCCCGGCTGTGCTACACAATCCAGCAAGGCAGGCAGTGCTCTCACGGACCCTAATAATTACCCATAAGCTAAACAGCCTGGTCCTGGCAAAAGCTATGGAGGGATAATGGAAACTCATAAAAATAAGACATAGGGACCTACAGACACATTGGATCCCCAATTTGGCTTTGTCAAGGGCAGATCATGCCTCTTGAACTGGTCGACTTTTTTGAAACAGTCACCGCAAAAGCTTCGACACAATACCCCACTGGGTATCGCACACAATACCCCACCTGGTATCGTAGAAAAGCCAGTCTGGCGGTGTCCCACAGGCTCAGTCCTGATAACTGGTGCCAGAGCCATTTATAAGCTACGCCTTAAAAAAATGTATAGTCATACCCTTTGGTAAAAGGTAAATTTGCCAATACACCACATAGGTGGCAAACCCAAGTTGACAGTAACTCCTTTCTTTTTAACCCTGCCTGCCAAAAGTGGTAGGAGGACCTTTACATTGCCCACCTGATTTTGTGAAGGATTCACATCCAGATCAATGGAGGTCATTGTTCCTGTACTCTTCACTTATCAGACCAATGGTTATTATCTTACCCCGACACCCGCAGCAATGAAGACCCCAAAAGTTCCTCACCAAAAAAAGGATAAAAATAAATAAAAATATTATGCTGTCCGACTGAGAAAACTCAGCCTTTTCAGTCGCGATACCATCTGCTCAGAGGTGACCTGTGCCCGACATACAAGGCCATGTCATGAACCTATGAACCTAAGGGTTGTACAAACAGCCAGTGAATAAAAATGTGTTCAAACTGACTTATTTTCATTTAATCTTAATCAGCTATCACCTCTAAGAATCTGCAACATGACAGCAAACAGGAAGTAATATTTTCATAGATTTTAGGTTACATCGTTATGGCTCAAGAACAGAAAAAGGAATTGTGTTACAGAGTTCTTCAAGTCCAGCCCTGCAGATGAGAACATAGACTGTACTATGGATAGCTATGCACAGGGGTAATGGGGAAAACAAAGATGTTTACAGAGATATAAAACAGAAACATATTTTAAGATTTTTCCTGTATTTTCATAATGCTACTTGAAGTTTTTGTTAACATTGCCAGTGCTGACACCGAGTGTTTTATTATTAATTCACAACTGATACCCAAATGGGTGAGTTAATCATACTGGACTTTATATATATAGACACATATATATGTAATGTCAGGCCATATAGCATAACAGTACAGAAAAAAAAGAAATCAAAATCAGTTATCAGATCACGTTATAGTGTGAAATCATGCAATTCAGAGCAAGAAACTGAGCAGGTAACGATGGCTGCTAACAACACTGTAGCACTATGTCAATACAAACGCCCTACAGAGCTCAGGCTCTTATTCTGTACCATCTAACTCTGATCTGCAGCATTTGAACAATGACAACAGGGTAACCATCTTGGTTCCTTCAAATACCTGGCCCAAAATATCAATATTTCTACTTCGATGAAGTATTATTGCTCTGGGAAGAAGGCAGTGCTATACCCATTCCACTAAGCACCAAGATAGATTCCTGGATCCCAAAGTTCCCTTCAGACCCAGAATTTTTTTAATTTCTTGCCTTTCGTTTTAGCATTGTTGTCATTGATGCAACAGGTAGCACACTTGCCTTTGATGCTGAAAGCTGTGGGTTCTATTCTCACACCAGGTAGATGGATTCTTTAAGCTGCAGCATAAGGGGTGCTGCACTCCTGAGTGTGTTGTCCTGAGGTCCCTACTGCTTGAGGTGGTGGTAACTCAGGTAGATAAATGATCCATGGCACTTATCAAAAAGGCTGGGGGGGGAGTTCCCTGATGCCCTAGCCAAATTTCCCCCTATCAGTATAAATACCACCTGTGGTCTCTCCTGAAAAGAGGCCAGTAACCTAGTGGGACTAACATGGTGACATGGTCATCAAAGGATAAATAAATATACTCAGGTAGAACTTTAAGGAAAACAGTGTTAAATAAACTGAAAAAGTGGGGAAAATATCTAGCATAAAACACTGCTGGCATGTACAGTTATCAAACACAAACAAATGGGTCTATATCAGAACATCGAAGTATTAAAACTTCGAATGTTCTGATATCGAACACTATTCAACAAACGCTAAGAATAGCGAAGCTGCAGAACAGCGAATTCTTTCCTCGGGAAAGAATTCGGTTGGCCGTTTCCGTAGCTTCGCTATTCTTAGTGCTGTGGTGGAAGGTTACGGGTTGGATTCAGGTGTGTGCGATTGTTTGTACATTAGGGTTAAGTGCGGTTAAGTGAGTTAGAGTTAGGGCGTGGGTTAGGCGTGTGTGCAATAGTGACAGATTTAGGGTTGGGGTGGTTTAAGTGAGTTAGGGTTAGGGCGCGGGTTAGGTGAGTGTGCGATAGTGACAGACCTTAGGGTTAAGGTTTGGGTTAAAGTAAGTGGGTAGATAGTAGTGTATGTTTAGTTTAGTGTAGTGTTAGATGTAGGAATTTAAGTGTCTGTATGTGGTTGCTGTTTGTTTGATGTGCTTGTGTTGTGTGCATGTGTTTCGGAGCAGCAAGATTTTCCCATGGGAAAAAATCTGCTGTTCTGAATGCTCGATATTTTCATGTTTAGATGTTTTGGGGCCGATTAAATAGCGTTCGCTATTTTCATCTTTCGATAACATGACATAAACCCAAACGAACAATTACACAGTAAACTGGACATGCTGAAGATGCAGTTGTCATCAGCAAATACAAATGGCATGTGTTCTTTGAAAGTGCTTTTTGAATATGTGCTCTTTCAGAAATTCAAGACATAGTACCAGAAATACAACTGTAAGGTCACACAATTTAAATAAATAATACTGCAAATCCTTAATCAACAGTTTGTCAAGCAGATCATTTGCTCTTTACACCTAAACAAAGACCTGGAAACCTTACACCTCTAAAAGGTCACAGATGTTGCCTACAGCTTGAGGTAAGGCACTTTAGCCATATGGCCATGTTTGCAACTAAATTCTAAGCATTTACAGCTATTGATGTTTAAGAGCTGTGAAGTTCAAAGACAGAAGGCTTTATTTTTAGTCAAGACAAATTGTGTAAAGAAAAAAAAACTCTAAATCAATTATGAATCCCAACAAAGGTCAACCATCTGTTTGTGGTATGTAGGTTTATATATTTCATGTAACCAACCTTTCCATGTTTTTCTTAGTTAAAGGAAAAACAAAAAGGCATTAGGCATTGTTGCAGGGAATAATGCATGTGGCCATTCAGCTACATAGCAATACAATGTAGTTACCAGACCAAAATAGCCTAACATTATAATGTTTTCATGTTTCACATCTGTAGATGACAGATGTCTGAAAAAATGTAGGTGCTGTAAGAAAACGATCTCTAAAAGTATTATCAGAATCTGGAAAGCAAACAAAAAGTATAAATGTGACTGTAGTCCTTGTGAAACTGAATTGTGGAAAAGATTTTTCACTTCTCCATCTAATCTGATGTTGGTGCTAATGATTCAGCCATTACTTTTCCTTTCAGCTTTTCCTGGTTAGGGAATAGGGATCCCCACAGCAGAACAATGGTCTGCAGAATGATTGACAGTGGAGTTTTACAGTGTTGATTTGCCAGCCTGGTGTCCAACCTTACACAGAAGGCACACACATGCACACATTCACACCTAGGGCCAATTTAAAGTGTCCAGTCCACTTACAGCATGTCTTTGGGATGTGAGAGGAAACCAACACGACTGCAGGGAGGGCATGCAGACTTCGCACAAAAGGCACCCCCGCTGAGAGTCGAACCAGAGAACCTCTTACTGTGAGGTGGCAATGCTAAGCGCTGCACCAGCGTGGCTGCCAGCCATTACTACTTCTATAGAAAGCAAGGGACTGGACAAGGTCTACTATGAGATGAATGGAAGTAGATGTAGTCAAAGTAATATCTGTGAGACTGCAATGAGGAACTACATCCAGAACTGAAGACTGCATCCACTGAAGAATTTGGTCTCACCGACTGGAAAACAAACAGCAGAAAAAAAACTAATGCAATGACTGCCAAAAAGCATATAAGTATGACTGATGATTGCCATGGTCAAAGGAAAATAAAACCCTGGATACAGTAAGGGCAGAACAAAAATATTTGTTTTTTTTTAACCCTGAGTTTCTTGGAAGTGATTAGAAAAACAGTAACTATGGAAGACAGGAAGATCTTGCTAACACCACACAAAATCCACTGAAGCCGGTAATTCAAGTGCAGGCCCAAGTGCTGTGAGATGTAAGAACACAAGTGAACATGGTTAGCAAGTAAATAGGTTCACAGGCAATATGAAGTAACTTCTCACTGAAAGCATAAAGATGATTGGAATAGTGGAATTGCTTAAATATTATAGTAATCTGGGAATGCATGAAATAAACAAGTGCACTCCTGCAATGCAAACGGAAAGCCAGATGTGAAGGCTTACATGAGAAATTTATTGCATTTTTGCATCATTGGGATGTATGGTAAAGTTACATAAGTGCACAGGGGTAGCCTTTAATAGTTATTCAGAATATAGTGGTTACTTGGAAAATGACAGCACTGTAGCAGACCATATGCAAAAGATGACCCTGAAGATAGCCTTACAATGGAATATTCTGGAATAGAAGTATTGATAGGGTGGGGTGAAGAGTGTACCCTCCCAAGGTGCAAGGTGCAAGAGAGAATGATCAGCAGTACTGGCATTCAGCTGCTGAATGCTGAAACTGCATTTGAGATCAGGTCTAAAGTCCTGCAGCACTTTACATGTGGTACATGCTATTCTGACATTCAGAAAAGAGTACTGATAATGGTCACATTCGCACTCAGGGCTGAAGTTCTCCATGCTCTCTATTTGTTGTATTAAGCTGTAGCAAGCTGCTTGTTACTTTTATTGCAAGAAGTTTACTACAGTTTAGAGAAGGACTTTTTTGGTCCTCAGAAATAAGAGGACCCTTTTTTTTTTTGGTCCTCAGGTATGAGAGGACCTTTTTTTCTTTTAACTAGCTATGTCTCTTTCCTGGACATGAGAAAAACCCCTTTGAATGCTGAAAACTAAAGCAGTCCACTAATGTAAAGCTTATATGAAAGCCACGTTTAGATCTTGCAACTCACAAACTGGAAGAAGAAACTTTTACTGTGGGACTAACTAAATACAATACTGTTTTCAACATAACAGCATAAATGGGCACCTGTGAGACTTATGTATTATCCAGGAATGCCTCTGCTGTTTAAAGCAGTAATTTCTGTTACCTGTGGTGTGTTTGTGTGTGTGTGTGTGTGTGTGTGTGTGTGTGTGTGTGTGTGTGTGTGTGTGTGTGTGTGTGTGTGTGTGTGTGTGTGTGTGTAGTATCTGACCTAACTGCAGTTGTAAGATAGCTTTAGGCCAGGATAAGCTTATTATCTATGGTGAGGAATAGGACTAATCTCAAAGTGATTAAGTTCTAAGGACACTTTCAGGTCTTTTTCTGAATCAGATGAGTCATGTCTCAACACACTGAATATTATCTGCTCACATTTAGATTAACAACTGCAGAACCATATTACATACCAGCTGATAGAAGCAGTCAGCTTAAAGGTCATATGATGTACAGCCCAGTTACCAACAGTAGTCGACCTCTGATTCATACAGAAAGAGAGATATTAAGGGATGTTCACATACTTACACAAAGGGCTGTGATTTTAATATTTCTGTTAATATCTTAACAAACAAACATTATGAACAAAATTGCCCAGCCTCAAATGAACAGACAGAAAGAATGGAAAAATATTGTTGACTGTATGTGCCAACTTGAATGATTGCAGCTATATGACAAGATGTATAAAATGGCAAAAATGAAAATTTGCTGTATTTATTGTGTCTTACAAAATCCATTTTAAGACCTGGAATCTAATGGATGTTGCCACTGCAAAAATGAGTTTGTGTGCAACACTTTTTTTTTAATTACACTCTGTTGTTGCACCCTACTGACTGTCGACCATCCAGCCCCCTGCAATGTAGTGGTCCATTCATTCTTCATGTGCTGACAGCTGTTCCCAGCCCATTTGCTCCCTGTGAGTTGAGCCAGTTACAGAGCATTCATCCTGTTGGCCATTAAAGCATTTTATGGATGTAGCTTAGCCCCAATGCTGGTGATAATGTGGGCATTGCTGCAGAGGGTCCTGATATAGAGGCATGTCCACTTCTTGGCATGCCTGTGCAAGAGCTACCACATTGGTTTTGTCAGACTCACACAAGTCTTTGCACCCAAAAGCCTGTTCTTTGAGAAATGGAGTACAGTATAATACTCCTCTGAAACCCCATGTCACCACAGGGGAAGAAGGTACTACCACAACTCTCCCTCCCTTTTATGAAACTGATCCAGTGCAAGTCATACATCTCTTACCCACCTCTTCAAAGTCCATCCAGCTTTCCCAGCTGCTAATCCATCTCAGATCATCTGGGTTGCCTTCAGGACTTTATCCCTCTGCTAGTGTGAAAGAACTTTGCCACTTACTTACTACTTCAGCAGTGCTTACAGTCCTTGAGATATAAATATTTGTTTGTACTAAGAATTTATAACATGATTTTGTCAAAAGGCTGAAGATTTAATCATTATACTTATGCCGGAAGTTGTTTACTGTGCAGTCTTCCAAAGCTTATGTGAAGGCAAATAATTTCATCTGTTTAGTGCTTCTTATATAAAGTGTGGCAGAATAACAAACTACCAAAATAAGCAGAAAATGCTGCTTTAAACTTAGGTTTATGATATGCATAAGGCACAGAACAGCTGGTGTAATAATTCTTCTTATTTTGGCTTTTCCCGGTTAAGGGTCACCACAGCTGATCATATGTCTGCTTATGACTGGCAGTGGAGTTTTATGGTGTTGAGTTGCCAGCCCTGTGCCCAACCTTCCACGGAAGGCACACACATGCACGCACTCACGCCTAGGGGCAATTTAGAGTATCCAATCCACCTACAACATGGGATGTGGGAGGAAACCAGAGCACCCAGCAGAAACCCATGCGACCACAGGGAGGACATGCAGACTCCGCACAGAAGGCACCCTAGCCAAGGATCAAACTGGAGAACCTTTTGCTGTGAGGTGGCAACGCTAACCACTGCACCACCGCAGCTGCCCTAGCTGGTGTAATAACAATAATAATAATAATAATAATAATAATAATAATAATAGTAATAATAATTTCTGAGCTACTAAAATGGAAACAAAGTGCACAATTTCAGTACCAGATGCTTTTCTTTGATTACTGTAAATGAAATCCTGAAGACAGGTACATGCCAGCTATTTGGAAAAGTACAGTTTACTGCAATGTGTATATACGTCTAAGTGTGTGTGTGTGTGTGTGTGTGTGTGTGTGTGTGTGTGTGTGTGTGTGTGTGTGTGCACGTGTGTGTGTATGTGTGAGTGTGTGTATGTTTGACAATGAAAGCAAATGCTATGACATACTAACAGCAAAAGGGTGTTGTAACCATGATGAGCTAATGGTGAAGCGATGTTGTTACAGCAGCCAGGGAAGTAACAGTCCCTGCTGCTACCCGTACTCTTGGGTGCATTGATCAACTTAACCATGTTTTGGTATTGCTGGTGTCTGCTTATCACAGGTCAGGGCTGACTTCATGTGATATCCTTCACATTCTGGTATTGTAATAGTGATGATATTCTGAAGTCCTTCAACTAGTTGTTTACAGGATATTACCATATCAGGTGTCAATGGTGGGATTTGTCAATTAGACTTTTTCATCCAGAAAAACAGATTTCTGATAGAGAAATTGTGTATAGCCCATTCACAAGTCTGATAAATACATACAAATGAACCTTCCACTACAGTTATTTTATTGTTCACTCACAAGTACTTTCAACTTTATATATACATATGTTGGTGAGTTTAAATTGTACAAATGATCCTAAAAAAAACTAAGGAAATCTAACTACACTGGGTTTAGAAGTCCTTTGCTTAGCAGTCAAGATGGCGTATCTTATTATAGAGCTGAACCAAAGCAAATAAGGAACACAAACATTCTTTTCTGGACTGACATCAGTGCTTCTCTTTTAAGTTGATAGAATGGAGATCACACAATGAAGAAAAATGCATTCTTCATGGTTCCATGCTAAGGAAATGTTTGAAAATAACCAGTCACTTGTCTAATTGTTACACAACATTAGATTGACAGTGTTATCCCCATATTTAGTGTGACAACTGGGACTCATCCCGAGCATAACTTGAGAGTTTGAATGAGGAAGAGGCAGATAGTAATGGCTCTTCAGTATATCACATAGTACTTTTTAAAACCCCAATTGCTGGGAAGCCAGAAAATCAGACATTCTGGTCAAGAACAGGACATAATACAGAACTGGCGCAGGGGAATACTTACTGAAAGAAAAACATTTTTTCTCTTGCAAGCACTGCATATCACAAAAGCACAATACATTATAATTTTATAGTTATTTTAATTTTAGTTTGTTTTGTTCTACTTTATTTTTGATAATGAAATAAAGTCGATGAGGCAAAGCTTTTTTGTTTTGAAGACAACTTTGGACTACGTAATCAACTTAGCTAGTGTTACATAATATGCAGGTGGAGATCCTGTGCAGTGTTCCTTTTTTAAATGTATTTTACATTTTTGTTTTCCCCAGCAATGAAATTAGTGGCTTACACTGTCAAATTAAGTGTGACGGTTATTTGTCACAGAATTCATGCCAGTACACTCATTCGGTTGTAAAGGCCTTATTAAAAGTGAGATCTTTTCATTTAGTTATGTTTAAAACAATGCTTGGCAGTGAATACTACAACTCCCACAAAACCCACATTGTTATTACAGAAAAACAGTGACTTTCTGTTTCATAACAGTGTGTGTGTGTGTGTGTGTGTGTGTGTGTGTGTGTGTGTGTGTGTGTGTGTGTACAATGTCATTCTGCAGCAAACAGACAGGATTTTGGAATATGCATCCTGCCCATGAATATATTTTACTTTTGTTTCTGTGGTGTGCCATGACCATACAGTTTTGTGCAGATACTTTTTTGGCTTCCTCAACACTGCTGTAAAGTACTTATTAACTGTGAATATGTGTGTATGTGTATTTTTGTGAGTACTTGTGTGTCTGTGCATATATGTGCACTAATATTTTGTGCATGTGGATATATATATATATATATATATATATATATATATATATATATATCTATAGGTAAATAATATATAGATAGACATATAGACGGTAACAGTCCTGAAATAAAAATTATAGCTGTTAATTTGTAAGCAATAGTCAGTGAAATAAGCAAAAATTTCTTCTTTTAATATGCATTAAGGAAGAGCCAAAGGCACCACTGGAGAATATCTTTACAAATCAGTATATGCATTAGGCTGTTTGTCATGCTTTTGGTTTGGTGTCATGCATACATTACACCCTCTGCATTTCTGAGTGACAGCCATTCTGTTATTCCAGTCAGTGCACCTGTGTCACACAGGGTTGGAGCCTAATTAAAGCTCTTTGTTCACAGATACAGTGACCCAAGATAAACGAGCCCATGCTGCACGAAGGGTGACTTGTGCACCAAGCAAGATTATTGATTAGCATATGCAGCTGAATGTCCCAGAGTTGTTTGACTTGAGAAACGTTTACATACAGTCAAGTCTGTGCCTTTGATTTCCTACTGCTCTGTACAAAGTAATATTTGGTAGGTTTCTGAGCACATACACCATAAATTAGTCTCCCATTCAGGTTAAGACTACACAAATCTACTGCAAACTATGTACGCAGCATATGCTACGAGATGGGAAGTTCTGAAGTCACATAGTCTCATAAATTCTGCTTCTTTGAAGTTATGAACCTGTGAGCTATATGTGCATCATCATAATGAATCAGCTAAAAAAAAAAATCCTCCAATGATACATTAGAGTGCATGAGTTCAGAACAAATTCAATACATCATGCCAGATGTCAAACCAAGCTGTCGGTTAACTTTATAGATGAATGTCATTGTATCATCTCTGTTCCTGGAACACGTTGGGCTTTACCAATACAGTACACCTAATAAACCATCTTTAGCATTGTGGACCTAGATTGTGTGTGTGTTTACTTTTGTTTAAAGGAAAATTGTATGCATATTTCAATTTTTTTCTGGTCTTTCTTACATTTACTTTGACCACTTAATACTGCCACATATAAAAAAGTATTAGGTATCTCTCTGTCTCTCCCTCTGTTGGTTCAGACAGTGAGTATATCAATTCAGTATTCACCCCCTTTGCTTTTCAAGAGCGTGTAGAAAGCCAATTTATACAAATATACCAATAGGTTTCTTACAGGAGTGAAATCCACACCCCCCTCAGCTCTTTGCTCAAGAGCAAAAAAAAAAGAATTTCAACTTTTACTGAAGAAAATCGATTGGTACTTTTGAATCAATTGACTTCCTACATATGTGTTTGATTAAAAAAAAAAATATATATATATATATCTATATATATATATATATATATATATATATATATATATATATCTATATTCAGTATTTTGATAAACTGACAAAAAATAAGATATACAAATACAACTATTTTCAGGGCAGGTATTGTACAGTATGAGGTACATTACAGTGGGATTATAACATGTAAATGAGCAAGGAAACACAGGTGCTGCTATACATTAGCACGGTGAGATTAAATAACAAGTGAAAATTATCAGTGCTAGTAGAACATTGTCAGTGTGAACAGCAAATACATTGGGAACTGAAGCAGGGTGGTTCTTTATACCAACCTCCCATACTCCAGGCTGTAAAGGGGCCAAAGCCACACAGCTAAGCTCTGCAGCAACATCTGCAGTACAGTGGTGCCTGTGACATACATACCATGGTCTAACTGACCAGCACAATACAGATCACTTCAGATTGGACCAAGAGTTACTGTGGAATATCTTCTACCTGTGCTGGCCACATATGGCATGCTGAGGAATAGTTGGCTTATATGCATGCTTGAACACTAAGGTATGTATATTCTCAACTATTCTTGCCACAGGGACTTTCCAACATCCAACATGAGACATCTTGTGTGGGTGTCCCAGTTGTACACTGACGTAGTTCCTTAGTTCTTTGATATACTAATAGAACTTGATTCCTAGGACCCCACAGGTGACACTAACCACAGAGTGTGTTTGTGTGTGTGTGTGTGTGTGTGTGTGTGTGTGTGTGTGTGTGTGTGTGTGTGTGTGTGGTTGCTTTGACAGCATTCTCCTCCTTTCAGTCCTGGATGCCACTGGCTGCACACGTGGCAGTTTATGCACCAGCTAGTCCACATAGGGATACTGACATCCACTGGAAGAGCTGCAGACCACTGAATTGCCAAATGGTCTGAAGTACAAACAGTCTCTCAATGAGCATGTTTATTCAATATACTTATAGTGTCCTGAAGCAAAAGTATGGAACATGTCTGACCTCCGCAACTGCTTTCAGTGAGGGGATTTTATCCATGTGGCATCCACTTTACAGAACCTAGTAAAGCATAATTCATTCTATAGGTATTCAATATGTAGTAACTTCCCAAAAAAGGATATGTACTGTAGTTGATGCAGGACTCCCATTAAGCCATGGCTAATGACACCAGTGGAACAGCCACACAAATTAGTAGATCATCATCATAGTATCACTAAAGGCCAGGCCCTTGTTGTCATGGAACATGTTCATATACAACCCCTCTATAGCATTCACTGTTATATGCGCACATATTTTTCATCATATACAGTCCCTTGCAATGGTCCTTGTTCCACAGTATCATGGTTCCTAAGCTTTACTGCTTGTGAGCATTTTGTTGTCTGTGAAACTCTGCCTCCCTATTACACCACAGAGGGTGTTTTGACAAACTACACATCTGATTCCTCATTGCACAAGGCTTGTAATAGTCAGTGCATGTGCCTGAATCCTGCCCATGGCCTCTTTTAATACTTTATATAAAACAGAATCACATCTACAATTGAAATACTATGTGTTTTAAATATGCTGCTGTAGTATAACTGTACATATGGCTGGTACTGCAGCTATACATGAAAATATTACACTTATTCTTTGAACTGAGGATATCTGCACTGGAATGATATTTTCATAGATATTGACACAGTATTGCAATACTTTTTACAGATGTACAATGAAGTGAAATAACATTTTAATACACATTTTTATTTTAGAACACCTACTACATATACAAATGTACATGCATATATATATATATATATATATATATATATATGTGTGTGTGTGTGTGTGTGTGTGCCCACGTGCACATGTGTGCTTATATCGATCATATGCACATGTATGACAAATTTTTACATGCGCAGCATACAAACACAGATACTGCCAAATGGGCATTCAACCAATTTGATTCAGTCGCTCAACATTCAAACAAGCTCCATGTATAAATGAATATATAAAATATGCACTGACATATGTATGTGTGTGTGTGTGTCTATATATACATATATATAGAGAGAGTGTGAGACAGAGATATGTATAAATAAATAAATTTAAAAAAAAACATATATATATATATATATATATATATATATATATATATATATATATATATATATATATATATATATATATATATATACATATATACATATATATATATATATATACACACACACACACACACACACACACACACACACACACACACACACACACACACACACACACAGAGAGTGATTGTTTGTGCATGTGTGAAACATTTCCAACATGGGTATGAATATAGAAACAGTAGAGCAGGGTAGTAGGTATTTATTTTCTCAGTAACTACTGAAGACTCTCAGAGGAAGGCAATGCAGATTTGTCTAGTCCACCCACTGCCACACCCCCTGCTGTGTAAGATTATTTGTCTGGACTGACAGCTTGAGAGAATGGTGCAGTTAGTATCATCAATCAAAAAATAATAGTTTAGGACACTCAACAACTGCAACAAAATCACTGATTCTTTAAATATAGCGGTAACATTGTACTGTGCTAAGAGTGCATTTATTGGTGCATGCGTACCTGACTGTCTCCTTACTTACATTAACTATCCACTGCAAACAGAACTTCATAAATGCACATCTTTGTCCAGTTCATACTGTAATTCTACAACAGCAACGTCCAGTGTATTCCCTGCTGCTGATTATATTAGAGGAGTATAATTACATTATTACACTGCACTTGGTTTTTGTTTCTTTCCTTGTTAAACTTTTTCTCAGTTTACCTTATGGACTTGTTTCTAGCATCTGAGCTAATAAAACTGTACTGTGTGGGTGGGCACCTGATTAAAGCACTGATTCCCAGGTTAAATTTAAATGGTTCAAATAATGTAAAAATTAAGTAAATAATACTAGGCTGACAAACTAGCAGGCCTTCACGTTACATGCTTTTACACTACCATGTTCCTTTACCTTTTCCAATGTTGCTGATAAAAACACATGCCTCTGTGAACTTAATTTCCAGTCAGAGGCAGTATTATCATCTGGCTGTCTACATATTGATCCCTTTCCTAAACAAAAATCAAACTTTGTATACATCACCTTGCTTCTGCACACCAGACAATAAAATCAACATTAATATTACTTCAGTAATAAATCCAAAAATGTATCGAAAGGAGCAAACTCTGTCCTGAACAATGTCTTTCAGTGAAACTGTGTTTGGTCAACTGCTATTACCTGAGCCCTGACATCAAGCAGCAACTGGTAGTATACATTACATACCATTAGCTGACAGGTTCAAGTTAAAGTCGTTTACTGGGCATGGATGAAAATCCCAAACACATAAAATTTGTTACTGTGTAAATGTTTCCAAATGTATGATATCTTTAAACATATACAGATTTATGCTACAGCATACAGCTTGAACACACTTAAAAAGTAAAAATTACTTTATTAAGTGGGATGTGGACCAAGGCATGCAGTATTAAATTACAGATGTTTATGTGCACTGCAGTACAAGACAGCTTTATCTGTTTAACTACATGCTTTTTAACAGTTACAAAAAGCAATGTTTTCAAGCAAGGAGTGAGTGCTACTTTTCACATAATTCTTTTTATCTTGTGGGTTATATTTATTTTGGTGGAAGAAAAATTGTTGCATTCTCTTAAACAGCTCTCCTTCATTACAGTGTGAAGTTCTACAGCAAAGACAGCTCACTGATATTCATTCATTCATGCATAGCATTTTGTTACCAGCTAAGACCCCCTATGCATTTAACAGCTCCCTATTCTTCAGGGAGACAGTGAGTAGAGTGCACAGCTGAAGTTTACTTAAAAGTGCTAATGCTTCTGAAGGCTGAGGGACTGAAATCTGCAGGTACGGGTTACACACAACTCATCTTACCGATTAGACTTTGCAGGTGTTGCATGGTAGCTCGTCTGAAATGGAGTCTTAATTTATACATTTTTCAGTCAGATTGCACAGATCATTCTTTTAATTCATTGAAGTTATTTCTACAGAACTGAGAGCTAATAGATACTAATACCCCCCACTGAGTGGGTCAAGCATGCAGTTAAGATAAGATGAATATACTTCATGAGTGTTAGTTAAATGGCAGCTATGTGCTACAGTAAGTAACAAGCTGAACCTAGAATGAATACAGTTGATTTAGAAACAAAATATTATTTTTTATAAGTCTGTCTAAAGCCACTGTTGGTAACTTCAGCAGTAAACTCCAGAAAGGGTGTGGGCTTTGCTAACATGTAATCATGTCTGCTGTGGTTTGGATGCACTGCCAGCAGACATGAGAAATGCTATCGTAAGCCACATCCTGGAGTTGCTTACTGCGATTATACAAATTCTGTACAAATAATAAAAATACATTTTTCATTACATTTGCACGATTAACTAACCTATCCTAATATATTGCTTCACATGATCTTGCCTCCACAGGAATGACTTACTATGCTTAGCCATTTGTATTTGTGTTTTTGTGTTATTGTTAAATGAGAGACTAGTACAGTGTCATGTCCTTCTTGTTTTATGTTACAGTCATCATACTATGAGAAACAAGCTGCTGTAAAAAATGAACCTTGGCTTAGAATTGGGACTACAGAATCATATGACTTATGGGTTTTTCTTCACATTTTTAGTATGAAATTGAATTAACTAGCTAACATGCCAATACATTTTGGAGAAAATGGTCAATTGATAGTGGGGGTGGGGGGTGAACCACAGGGGCAGTTGTACATGGTAAAACTGATTTAAGACGTGCAAGTAAAGCACTATGACATAAGCAGTAGTACGGAGCAGGATTCTGTTGGGTTATAATGTTTTGGATTCCAAACTTCACATTTTTAGGTTAGTTTAAATGTTGCTGACTAGCAGCTTTGGTCTGGTTACAGCCAGAATTTACAGCAGAATACTTGTGCACATCAACCAGTCAGGTACTACAGCTGTCACTGTATAAGCAGAGATAAACCATTAATTAAGGAGGAGTCCACAAGGGAAGTTTTAGGCACTTGAAATGGCTTCTTTGGTACCTCACCCTTTCTAAGGGCAGGCACTCCAGTGCAGTTTAACAATTAGTGACCAGTGAAATTTATCTAGTAAGTATTAGCTTTATGCTCATGTTTCCCTTTATTATTTAATAATGGCTTCAATCAGTAACAAGTAATCATGCTATTTTCATGATTGCCTTTATGTTCATCCCTATCCAACAATGGAGTGATGCACAGAAGGCCTCTTTTTTTTGATGGGGGGGGGGGGGCATGGAGGTTGGCAGTATTCCCAGAAAGGATTTGTATGTCCTCAAAAGCATTTGTCTTCTTAGTTTATTGTGGGCTACTGTTTTGTTAGTTTTGAACATTAAGCCCTGGACACGACTTAATTATTTCTTGAAAGAAAAAAGAAAACAATAAGACCAAATTTCATTCCTTTCCCGTGATTTTATTAGGCCATCTCTGGAAAAATGCTGTAAAATGCACCCCAGACCATCTACAACCTAATGACTTCTGGGTGTGTGGTGGCCCCAAGACCCCATTGCTCATTTCATTTGTTTCCAACACATGTATTACCTTGCACTTATGGCCAGTTAGGATGTCTTGAAAGGATGTAAGGAAAATTGAAGTTGAACGTTAACAATGAATTTCTTTCCTTAGTCGTTACTTTTGTTCAGGCCATCATTGGATGATAAAGAATGTTAAAAAAGAAGCAATAGAATATACCTCATCTAAAAAAATGGGTCTATGTTCAGCGATCAAAAAAATATTTAATTGAATGGCTGTACATCGAATATTAGTCAACGAACAGCACTTTTAATGAAAAGGGATGTCATCAAAAATAGTCATCAAATGGCCATGGTTGGCCAAAATAAAGGGACCACAATCTACTTCTGGCTTACTGGTAACTTAGCCCCCCCCCCTTTCCTCAGTTTAATGTGACCTCGGAGTTGGTATATATAATTAGCAGGGGGTATGGAGGGGCAACTCACTCCCCACATAAGTACTGTTCCATGTTTACTGAATCCTTCTGTTGTGTGTTTGGAGGTTGAGAGGTATGGGCTGTGCGTACTTCTCTTAAAGCTTTCTATCATAAGCAAAAGATTCCTTAGCAGGGGCTGCAGCAGTAGGGTGATGCTTAGACTGGAGGTGTTTAACTGGCTCCTAAGTTTTTACTTGCTGGGAGCCTCAAAAATTCTAAAGCAAGCAGTGACAAGGCCAGTCACTGTTGTGAAGCTGGAAGGCATTTCATGTTCTGCATTACGACTGCCTTCCTGCAAGTGCACCTGTGTATTGTCTTGGCAACTCTCCATGTTTACTGTGCTGTGGGGTCCTCACATAATGTTTAGCCCCCTACCCGACAAACAGGTTAGCTTACTTGTCCAGCTCATGGAGTTCTTGTGATGTACACTATAAAGGTCCAAGAATTCCACTGACAGATGGCATACAGTGTCTAAGGCAGCTCTCACCAAACAATGTCCATGTGACTGCAGAAGATCCAAGTGTCCAACTCCACAACTTCATTTCCAAACTGAGGTTGCTTTTTTAAGAGCATTCAGGTTTATGCAGCAGTCCTTTCTCTACAGATATTTATGAGGGAGACAAGACCTTTAGTTTACTGTACTACTGGACTCAAACCAGGTCTGTAGAGCTGCAATACTGAGCCATAGAATATCACCTTGATATACTGCCATTCTCGTTTAATGTGCAAAGTTTAAAATGCTAGAGACAAAGGATGCATAGATTCAGAACATCTACTGTGTGCTACTTGTTAGCTAGTTGCACATTGCTTTCATTCCAGATGTTGACTCTGGCATTGATGAACAGGGACGCTAAATTAAGACAATGTACAGGGATATAACTGTCTACCCCTTCAAGGGATGAGCATAGTGAGAGAGGATGCATACTAGTTATAAGTGAAAAAAACAAAAACGCCCTGATGATGTGTGCATACTGTTACACTACTAATGCATGGGAAATGAGAATTTTCAGGTAAGGGTAAGGTATGAAATGCTTGAAATAGTATCTTTACAGTTTCACCACTAACGGTAGACTTTAAGGCTGTAATGATCAATAAGGCTTAAGCATGTTGTGATGGGAAGTCTAGTCATGACAGCTCTCCATTTCTCCTTCAAGTCTTTAAGCTAGGGCATTATCCAGCATTGTTAAATGAACCACTAAGTAATCTGAAGTCAGCACAAAGACTTTCTAATAGCTGTTCACATTTTACTGCAAAATTGGATACTTTAGCTTTCTTAGCTGGACTTGCACATCCCATGCTGTTACAAGAATTATTTTAGAAACTATATGATGCTGTTTATATTTCACATTGTTAAAATTATACAACAGGACTGGGGGTTTTAGGGACAAAACTACATCACACTATTTTAAACAGGTACTTGCTGGTAGAACAGAGCATGAAGCAGAAGAGTAAAGTGCCTCTAATTAGGACTGAGAAGCAATATGCTATACATTGCAAAGAATGACAAGTAAGTACCAGGGAATCAGCAGGCTAGGTGGGCCAAGTGGTGTTTGTCTATACTCAGAGCCTGTGTTTTTGTACTTCATCAGAAACATCCACTTCAGTGTCTTAAAAGCACTGTAACGATGACTAGAATAATTTATTAGATATAACCAACACATAATTGCTGAGCTCTCAGAACAATTTCGTATTTAAGTGGTCATAATGGGTATTTTCTCATTTCAGAACCAGAGCATATGTAGTTCATAGTCATCTTGTTAAGGACTGTAATTTACTGTAGCAAATACAGTCTACACTATATGAGCCAGTACTTTCTCTTTATTAAGCAGTAAAGATGTACAAGTTCTTTATCGACTCTAACTTTTTGGGGGGGAAGGGGCAGTGCCAGCTCTAGTACATTTCAAAACAGGGGATGCACCTGCTCTGACGGATCATGTGTTTGACAGAGTGTGTATGCGTGTGTGTGTGTGTGTGTGTGTGTGTGTGTGTGTGTGTGTATGTATGTGTGTGGTGTGTGCATTTGTATTTGACAGAGGAACCTCAGCACTCCAGGAAGCAGAAATTCTGACTTAAATGGAGGGGGCACATGCTTCATGAACCAATTCTTGTATTTGCTAATGGTGGAGTGCGGGGATAAATAAGAGATTTATAGAGACCAAGGCTCAGACAATGACACACATTAAGCTGCTATAACAAATTAGAAAAGATTTTGACAATAGTATTTAGTACAAATGACAAGCTGCTGAGCTGTTTTTCACATGTATTTCAGGGTAAAGCTGATTACATAAAAAGCTTATGTACTCTGGATACTGAGTTATTTCAGCTACTGTATCTATATCTGTAGCTGTATTGTTGCTGTAGTCTAGATTTATGAATATGTTACAAAGAGTAAGTCACAAATGCAATGAGCTTCCCTGAATTCACACATTGACAACTAGTATGATAAGAGCAACTTCGACTATTCAGTTTGCTAAATTATCTACGTACCCCATCAGCTGTTTTTCTTGTTCATGTGTTACTTCCTGTAAAACAGTGATAGATGTGAACGCAAATTTCCATCTAGTGAGTTTGTTTTTCTGGCTTGCCTGTCACTGTGCATTTTAGTGCCATCTTGCCTAAACATTTATTTTCATTTCCATAGTAATTTAGGCCTTACTCGATGTAATGAAAGAGGAAGATGTGTAAACATTGTTATATGCACATTTATGCACTTGCCAGGATCTTTCTGATTTAGTATTCTATGCATTTACTTGGGTAGTTTTCCATTTTACTAAACCTCACCTCTAGAGTAATAAAACATCTACTTTTGTATGGCAGATACTTACAATCATAAGCTTGGTTTAAATTATGTTAAACATTGTATATATAATTGCAAATAGCAATTGTAATTGCAAACATAATGGTAGTTATAGTTTTGGTGTTAATGATCCCTTGAATATTGATAATAGAAGAAACAAGGTCAGAGTGCTATGGCAAAAAGAATATACTTCAGTCTGGTAGGAATATGGAATTCTGGGGAGAAATGATGATAATGGAGCAGCCATAGGACTTCATCAGTGAAGGAATAAGAAAGGAAATAAAAATATGCATCAGGAAAATATGGAAATTTAGAACTGGAGCATGCTTTTGGTCAAGGGGAAGTCATATCTTTAAAAAATGAAAAGATAAAGTCATGCAGAAGAATGTAAATTTGAGGATTACACTGAGAAAAAGAGATTTATACAGAGGCTAAGAAACCCCACCTATACTCATTCAGAGAATTATGACAGCTTTACAGGAGAAGATGGCTAAAGGAGTGATGGATGCAGGAATATATTTTCCAGACCCTTTGAGGAGTGTACTAGACGACAGCTGAACACTAGAGTGCTGGAATGGTTTTATTTATTTATTTGTATTTGTTAATTGAGGTAAGCACTGATTGACATGGACCTTTATCTGACTCAGCCCAGGAGGACAGTCTGGTTTAGTGATTCACTCAGAGTGACTGAGCAGGAAATAGAGGCTAACTATATTATTATATTTTAGTGGGAGAGAGAGAAAGAGAGACGAGGCTTGAGATCAGAAAGTTCGGTAAGTTTTTTTGTATTTGCTGAAGATTAGGTGGGCAAAATAATGATAATGGAAAGTAATACAGAGGACAGATAGATGAAGAGATGGATAAATGGAAAGATAGAACAAGGAAGTAGAAAAATAACTCAAGGCCCTTTAGGAGGGGAAGATGAACAAACTTCCTGTCCTGGTACTGAAAGAGTTGGTGGCAGTACTCATGGAACAGTGGATCAGTTCCACAGTTTTTGCTAAAGAATGGTGCAATGCAGTTAGAGGACAGAAGAATGGTATTGCCGTTTCCCTTGCTAAGATACAGGTCAAGCATCCTGGAAGGAAATGGCCAGCTACATGCCCTAAAGGATTACTACTATCCAAAAAATATAAGAAGCAAGCTGAAGCTGTTTTTATATGCCAAATGGTTTTCAGAGTGGCAACTAAATGGCTTTACACTGCAGAAGTTATACTAGCCCACCTTGATGCAGTTTTATGGCTGGATCACTGATGGAATGGGCAAAAAAAGCCAAAAGAAGGTGTGCACCTGGATTTAGCAAAAGATTTGACACTGATTTATAGGAGATTCATGTCGACTAAATGGCATGGGATTTGTACCAACATGGCAAGAAAGACAGGCTACTTGAGTTGTAGTACCAATGGGACAACTTCTGAAAAAAAAAAAGGCAATAACATCACAAGATTCTCTGCAGGAACCAACTATGTTCAGCATATTTATTTAAAATACCACACTGAAATTAGGCAGCAAAGGTGACCAGCAATTGTACTAACACTGGTACAGTGACCAGGGACAGAAAAATAGTTAACAGCAAGACCTGGTATGACTTGCTGAGTAGGCAGATAAGAGGGAACTTCACCTGAATACAAACATATAAAATACTATGCATTTCAGAAGGGGAAATATCTAGAAAATATATCCATTAAGAAGAGTGATAGTGAGGATGACACAGGAAGAAAAGTGTAGTATAGGGCAGGTAATGTTGTTATTGTGCTGTAGGGGCGCTGTGGGGGATTAACAACATGTAGTGTTGGTTCTGTATTCTCTGGTCACTTGTTGGTTCCGGTGTACGTATGGCTATGGGGAAGATGTGAACTTGTAACATGGGTGCGCACCTGGAGGTTCTTATTAAAGAAAGGCCTTACAACTCCAGAACCGTGTGGTCTCTTTATTTACCAGGATATAACATATTGGCGATGAGGATGGGATGCCTCAGAGCCCGCTGAGAGTGAAAACGGCGGGGTGCAGTTAATGTCGGACGACGAAGAGACTGGGGCTGCCGGAGTTATGTCTGTTTCCATGTTAGGGTCGCTGGTTGCATACGACTGTCGGACACAGACCTGGGAGGAGTATTGTGAAGTGTTGGAACATTTTTTTGAAGCAAACCAGATAATGGACGCGGGCCGGAAGCGAGCCATATTGCTGAGCTCGGTGGGCAGCAAGACGTACAGTCTGATGAGGAACTTATTGAGTCCTGATAAACCGGGGGATAAATCGTTCACGGAGTTGACGAGCTTGCTTCAGTCACATTATAACCCGAAGCCGGTGAGATAGTCCAAAGGTTCAAGTTAAATTCAAGGACTAGAATGGCCAATGAAACGGTAACGGAGTATGTTGCAGTGCTGAGGGAGCTGGCGCAACACTGTAATTATGGTGACAGACTGACAGAAATGCTACGTGATAGGCTCGTATGTGGCATTGCAGATGACCGCATACAACGCAGATTGTTAGCGGAGCCTGAGTTGTCGTTTGAAAAGGCCTTGAAGCTGGCACAGGCCATCGAGACAGCGAATAAAGACATTCGTGATTTACAACCAAGAACAATCGAGGGGGTTGGGAGCAGGAGTGCTACCCCACTGCCAGTGCATAAAGTGGTAATGGAGCATAAACCACAAAGGAAGTCTGGTCAGTATGCCTGTTACAGGTGTGGCGGTGAACATCTGTCACGGAACTGTCGTTTCTTAAATGAAAATGTCATGCTTGCGGAAAAAAGGGCCATGTGAAGAAAATGTGCAGGTCAACGCCCTCTAGGGACCAGCAGAGAAAGGGGGAGGAAAAGAACAGCATAACGGACAGAAAGGGAAACCGGAAAATAAAACAGCAGTATGCACACCACATGCGTGAAGGTACAGATCAACAAACCAGGGAAGAAGAGGAAGTGTTTACTATGTTTAACATGAAAGAGGCAAGGATGAAAAGAGTCGATCCCATTACAACCCAGTTGGACTTAAATGGTAAAATGGTGCAGTTTGAAGTGGATACTGGATGTAGTGTGACAGTTCTGTCAAAGGCTGAGTATGGGAAGTTATGGCTAAAAAGAAGCTCAGGAGCTGCAGGACTGTTCAGTGACTTTGAAAACATATACAGGTGAAACAGTTCCCACACTAGGGATGGCAAAAGTAACTGTAACACATAAAGACAAAGTCAAACAGTTGCCAGTCATGGTGGTGGCAGGTAATGGACCAAACCTGTTAGGCGGGCGTGGCTAAAGGAGCTGGAAATGGGCTGTCTACAGCTCCATAAAGTAGAACAACATGTGCTGACCTTGCAAGATGTGCTGGAGAACAACGAAGAAGTGTTCAAAGAGGAACTGGGTACCTGGAGGGTCCACCAGCAAAGATACACGTCAAAGAAAATGCAACGCCATGATTTTACAAACCAAGACCCGTACCATACGCAATGAAGAAGAAAGTGGAGAAAAGTTAGCTTACTTGTCCAGCTCATGGAGTTCTTGTGATGTACACTATAAAGGTCCAAGAATTCCACTGACAGATGGCATACAGTGTCTAAGGCAGCTCTCACCAAACAATGTCCATGTAACTGCAGAAGATCCAAGTGTCCAACTCCACAACTTCATTTCCAAACTGAGGTTGCTTTTTTAAGAGCATTCAGGTTTATGCAGCAGTCCTTTCTCTACAGATATTTATGAGGGAGACAAGACCTTTAGTTTACTGTACTACTGGACTCAAACCAGGTCTGTAGAGCTGCAATACTGAGCCATAGAATATCACCTTGATATACTGCCATTCTCGTTTAATGTGCAAAGTTTAAAATGCTAGAGACAAAGGGTGCATAGATTTAGAACATCTACTGTGTGCTACTTGTTAGCTAGTTGCACATTGCTTTCATTCCAGATGTTGACTCTGGCATTGATGAACAGGGACGCTAAATTAAGACAATGTACAGGGATATAACTGTCTACCCCTTCAAGGGATGAGCATAGTGAGAGAGGATGCATACTAGTTATAAGTGAAAAAACCAAACACGCCCTGATGATGTGTGCATACTGTTACACTACTAATGCATGGGAAATGAGAATTTTCAGGTAAGGGTAAGGTATGAAATGCTTGCAATAGTATCTTTACAGTTTCACCACTAACGGTAGACTTTAAGGCTGTAATGATCAATAAGGCTTAAGCATGTTGTGATGGGAAGTCTAGTCATGACAGCTCTCCATTTCTCCTTCAAGTCTTTAAGCTAGGCCATTATCCAGCATTGTTAAATGAACCACTAAGTAATCTGAAGTCAGCACAAAGACTTTCTAATAGCTGTTCACATTTTACTGCAAAAATTGGATACTTTAGCTTTCTTAGCTGGACTTGCACATCCCCATGCTGTTACAAGAATTATTTTTAGAAACTATATGATGCTGTTTATATTTCACATTGTTAAAATTATACAACAGGACTGGGGGTTTTAGGGACAAAAACTACATCACACTATTTTAAACAGGTACTTGCTGGTAGAACAGAGCATGAAGCAGAAGAGTAAAGTGCCTCTAATTAGGACTGAGAAGCAATATGCTATACATTGCAAAGAATGACAAGTAAGTACCAGGGGAATCAGCAGGCTAGGTGGGCCAAGTGGTGTTTGTCTATACTCAGAGCCTGTGTTTTTGTACTTCATCAGAAACATCCACTTCAGTGTCTTAAAAGCACTGTAACGATGACTAGAATAATTTATTAGATATAACCAACACATAATTGCTGATCTCTCAGAACAATTTCGTATTTAAGTGGTCATAATGGGTATTTTCTCATTTCAGAACCAGAGCATATGTAGTTCATAGTCATCTTGTTAAGGACTGTAATTAAAGTACAGTTTTGTACCTACCATAAATGTGGATGTTCGAAGATCCACATTGCTGCAGTCCTAACACTTGGGTAGTCCGCTGTCCCAGTCGGCCCGAATACCAAAGTATATGGCTGACGTCGGTCAAGGCGCATTAGTCTGACGTCAGGACGTCAGGGTACAAAAATAGCTGTATGTAGCTGTATTGTTGCTGTAGTCTAGATTTATGAATATGTTACAAAGAGTAAGTCACAAATGCAATGAGCTTCCCTGAATTCGCACATTGACAACTAGTGTGATAAGAGCAACTTCGACTATTCAGTTTGCTAGATTATCTACGTACCCCATCAGCTGTATTTCTTGTTCATGTGTTACTTCCTGTAAAACAGTGATAGATGTGAATGCAAATTTCCATCTAGTGAGTTTGTTTTTCTGGCTTGCCTGTCACTGTGCATTTTAGTGCCATCTTGCCTAAACGTTTATTTTCATTTCCATAGTAATTTAGGCCTTACCCGATGTAATGAAAGAGGAAGATGTGTAAACATTGTTATATGCACATTTATGCACTTGCCAGGATCTTTCTGATTTAGTATTCTATGCATTTACTTGGGTAGTTTTCCGTTTTACTAAACCTCACCTCTAGAGTAATAAAACATCTACTTTTGTATGGCAGATACTTAAAATCATAAGCTTGGTTTAAATTATGTTAAACATTGTATATATAATTGCAAATAGCAATTGTAATTGCAAACATAATGGTAGTTATAGTTTTGGTGTTAATGATCCCTTGAATATTGATAATAGAAGCAACAAGGTCAGAGTGCTATGGCAAAAAGAATATACTTCAGTCTGGTAGGAATATGGAATTCTGGGGAGAAATTATGATAATGGAGCAGCCATAGGACTTCATCAGTGAAGGAATAAGAAAGGAAATAAAAATATGCATCAGGAAAATATGGAAATTTAGAACTGGAGCATGCTTTTGGTCAAGGGGAAGTCATACCTTTAAAAAATGAAAAGATAAAGTCATGCAGAAGAATGTAAATTTGAGGATTACACTGAGAAAAAGAGATTTATATAGAGGCTAAGAAACACCACCTATACTCATTCAGAGAATTATGACAGCTTTACAGGAGAAGATGGCTAAAGGAGTGATGGATGCAGGAATATATTTTCCAGACCCTTTGAGGAGTGTACTAGACGACAGCTGAACACTAGAGTGCTGGAATGTTTTTATTTATTTATTTGTATTTGTTAATTGAGGTAAGCACTGATTGACATGGACCTTCTATCTGACTCAGCCCAGGAGGACAGTCTGGTTTAGTGATTCACTCAGAGTGACTGAGCAGGAAATAGAGGCTAACTATATTATTATATTTTAGTGGGAGAGAGAGAAAGAGAGACGAGGCTTGAGATCAGAAAGTTCGGTAAGTTTTTTTGTATTTGCTGAAGATTAGGTGGGCAAAATAATGATAATGGAAAGTAATACAGAGGACAGATAGATGAAGAGATGGATAAATGGAAAGATAGAACAAGGAAGTAGAAAAATAACTCAAGGCCCTTTAGGAGGGGAAGATGAACAAACTTCCTGTCCTGGTACTGAAAGAGTTGGTGGCAGTACTCATGGAACAGTGGATCAGTTCCACAGTTTTTGCTAAAGAATGGTGCAATGCAGTTAGAGGACAGAAGAATGGTATTGCCGTTTCCCTTGCTAAGATACAGGTCAAGCATCCTGGAAGGAAATGGCCAGCTACATGCCCTAAAGGATTACTACTATCCAAAAAATATAAGAAGCAAGCTGAAGCTGTTTTTATATGCCAAATGGTTTTCAGAGTGGCAACTAAATGGCTTTACACTGCAGAAGTTATACTAGCCCACCTTGATGCAGTTTTATGGCTGGATCACTGATGGAATGGGCAAAAAAAGCCAAAAGAAGGTGTGCACCTGGATTTAGCAAAAGATTTGACACTGATTTATAGGAGATTCATAATACGACTAAATGGCATGGGATTTGTACCAACATGGCAAGAAAGACAGGCTACTTGAGTTGTAGTACCAATGGGACAACTTCTGAAAAAAAAAAAGGCAATAACATCACAAGATTCTCTGCAGGAACCAACTATGTTCAGCATATTTATTTAAAATACCACACTGAAATTAGGCAGCAAAGGTGACCAGCAATTGTACTAACACTGGTACAGTGACCAGGGACAGAAAAATAGTTAACAGCAAGACCTGGTATGACTTGCTGAGTAGGCAGATAAGAGGGAACTTCACCTGAATACAAACATATAAAATACTATGCATTTCAGAAGGGGAAATATCTAGAAAATATATCCATTAAGAAGAGTGATAGTGAGGATGACACAGGAAGAAAAGACTCTAGGGCTATAATTATTTATTCATTCATTCTCCATCACCTGCTTTATTCTGCTCAGGGTCAGAAGGAATCTAGAACCTGTCTTGAACATACTGGTTGACACTAATTCTGGAAGGGATGCAGTCTGCTGCAGGATTGCATATGTGCACATATGTGCACACATGCATGCATACACACACACACACACACACACACACACACACACACACACACACACACACACACGGATACACTCACTCACTGACTCACTGACACATGCCATTTACACTGATCCAATGTGAAGGATTGCCAGTTCACCTACAGTATGTCTTTGGGAAGTGGAAGGAAACTAGAGTATCTAGTAAAAATCTATGTGGACACAGGGAAACCACACAGACTCCAGGCAGAAGGTACAGCAATGGGAGCGGAACTGGACAGTCCAGCAACAAAACTTCACTGCTTTACCACTGTGCAGTCCTGGGTTATAATCAGTCCTAACAAAGTCATGTAAAACATTATGAGAAGGCAGTGGCTTTAGGGGATGCAAGTAAGTAAGCCTGAGAGACACTGAAGCTACGTTGACACATACAGTCCATCGCTGAAGGCACATATGAAATATTGCATCCTGTTCTGTTGTTGGCACATAGAAATGAGATAGGTTGACTGACAGCATTCAGCTGAGAGCTCCCACTGTAATACAACAAATGAGTTAGCCAGGCTACAACACTATAGTCAGAGGTCTTGTCATTTACAGAATGGGAGTGGAAACAGAATTGGATGGCATACTGGCAGGGTGGGTACAGTTGAAGAAGAAAGACCTATGGGGGAGATGCAAGTAGACAGAAGGAGGGAATTATCCAAGACTGACTTAAATAAATACTATTTCACAGAAAAGATGCTGGTGCCCAGGAATGTAATACCAAAGAAAATAGTACAGTGTAGGCTAAAACAGGGAATCGTGAGTTGTTTGAACATGTCAAAGAAGGGAGGAAATTTGTTTAGATTTGCTACCTACAGCAGTAATCAGACTTAACAAAGCTAAGGTTTTCTTCTGTTTTCCATAAAAGTTAATTTACTTAGAATATAAACTACATAAAGGAAAACAATCTACATGATGATAGGGCAAATATGAAGCTTTCTTAACAACAAACGTACTTTATCAAACCCACAGATACCAGTACCTCTTAGTAATCTGGAGTGACATTTGTGCAGCTTTTACATAGCCCTGAGTTCAGCAGTGAAAACCATCTCTTTTAAGAACAGTTTGTAAGCACAATGCACTTTGATTGTTGTACAGCTCTTGAAAGACCATAATCAATAGAGAAAATTGTTTTCATTATTTGGTTACCAAGAAGAGCAGTTTTGCCAGCTTGGTTTGAAAAATGAAAGAAAATGTGACCCTGTCCAGAGTGTGTTTACATTTCTCACAAAGTAAAAGAGACAGAACTTTGCTGAAGATCAGCTATAAAAAATGTATCTACATTTGGAATGATGTGAAAAGTTACAAGTAGCCTACAACTGTCCCTCTGGTGTAGGGGAATGTACACCTGATAGCCCTGGTAACCCACATTCACATGGTGGGTCCAAAAATGATGACAGTGTCAGCCACTGGGGGGACAGAATGAACAAGTGCTAGTTCACTCATCTCAGTGGAAGGGTGGCTGGTTTTAAGTCCATTTACTGGGTTGTATAGTGGGCAGAGAACATTAGTGTAGAGGAGACAGCCATTCAAGGAATGCACTGTGCTTCAGTCAGAGGTGGAAAATGGCAGCGTGGAAGAACATTTGTTGATGGCTCTGCCATAACAGACACTGGATACCATCTGCTGGCTAGTACCAGAGTGAGGAGTAGGCACCCCCCCAAAGATCTGTGCCAGCCAGATACAGCAGCCTACCAGCATTCAAATGGCATTTACCCCCATAAACAGGAGACTACTCATAACTTGATGAGAGGTACTAATTCCTGGTGGCCTTAGGGGAAGAAATAGGTCAATGGGGTGCCAGGGGTGGCCTAATGGTCTGTCTTGTGGGGGGGCAAGAAAATAAACATGTCTCCTAAATGGACACTTCATTAAAGTAGTAAACCAGGCAGGCAATGAACAAGGAGTGTAATTAAATAAAACTATCAGTGCATGGCTATTCACCTTTACAGTATAGCTTTACTATTCTTGTTGGTTTATGTTTCTATTGCTTGTTTTGATTACATTGTTGTATTGTTGTATGTTTTAGTTTTGGTCATCACTGTGATGATGTGCAGTATTGCCATGAATGTTTGTTCTTGCGAAGTCTGACTAGTGATACAGATGAAAGCGGTTAACCTTTATTTTATTCTTTATAACAAATGGGTTTTTATTCCAAGCCGTAAATATTGTTTTACAGGTATTGCCAGCTATGCCAGGAGAAGTAGGGAAGTGGATGTGTAACATATGCCAGCAGAGCTAGCTGGAATTTTGCAAATAATTATATGTCATTTGTATATCAAACTGATATGTACAGATGCTTATGTTGAAAAATATATTTGTAAAGCTGCTTGTGTTAAAAATGTACCAACAATGTGCCCTGCTGGACAGAAAAAGAAATATACATGTACTATTGTAAATGTTTAAACATATTTGTTTTAACAGAAGATACTGGAAGAGAAGAGGTTAATCTCAATCTACCTGACTTTGGAAAATACTAGGAAATTAAATTACTGGGCCTAGGCTATAAAAATGTCATCTCACAGTTTTGCATGAAGCCACAGATACAATGTCTGGAAAAAGTATGGTTTATTAGCTCCTGTAGGAAGACTGGAAGTGTTTTATGGTTTTATGACTTCCAGGAGCTGTAGCAGATCTTAGCAAGGCTGTGTGTGTGTGTGTGTGTGTGTGTGTGTGTGTGTGTGTGTGTGTGTGTATATATGTATTATTGACACCCATATACTAAATCCTGACAGCTTCTAGCCGGGGGGGGGGGAGGTTGCATGGGAACCAGAATTCAGATGACCAGATGTATGTGATGTCATTCTGTAATCTAGGACAAAAATTATATTTTAATACTAGGTGAGACTGAAGTCTCAGAGCACTCTGTTTTTGTAACCTGACACAGAAGGATCCCTCGCCTGCTTTACCTTGCCTTGCTCTAGTAAGTAATCAGGGAATAATAATTTTTTAGATCAGTCAGTTAAATATAGTGAGATTAGTTAAGTATTGTTTTTTCTGTAACTGTGTGAACCTGTCCACCTGTGTTATTTTTAATATTTACGGTGATTGAAACTTTGGTGTTTATTATAAATAGATATTTAGTATTTGCAAATTCTTTTATTATTTATTATTACATATATTAAAAATTTTCATTGTGGCTGGTCCTTTAGAGAATATTTTAACCTTTAAGAATACTTATATCTATTGGTGACACTACAGCCACTCCTGAAAGACTGGCTATGTGGTCAACATTACCATTTGTATTAATATTAATTTCGCTCGGTATAATTGGGTACCATTGCAAAAGCCATAGAGTAACTTGATACATTACAGTCTGGGCAGAAGGGGGCATAGCTAGTAAATATGTGCCAGCCTTTTCAAGGTGTGTGTGTGTGTGTGTGTGTGTGTGTGTGTGTGTGTGTGTGTGTGTGTGTGTGTGTGTGTGTGTGTGTGTGTGGCAAATCTCAAACTGTGTGTTGTGTGTGTCAGCTACTTGGAGCAGGGACATGAAGCACTGGTTTTGCAGAGAGAGGAGTGGAGAATTTGGCTTGTACTCTCAGCTGAGGTCTCAGCTCTATAGTTTGTGCAAGTGGGGAGTCTGACTGGGTACCTGGAGGGAGACAGATAGAAAAACCCAGACCCTGGACTGAGTGTGTTCTCTTGTGCTCTTAAGGGAAATTGTGCTTGATGCAGAGTACTGCATCTGGAAATACTAGGTGTATCCATTTCTATTCCAAGTGAATGTCCCTCTCCAGTGGCAGTGGTGAGGATTGATGCTCCTGGATTACTGGCTCAGAGTACGGGATGTCACAATCACCACCACACCATTCTATGATTTCTAGAGGAAAACAATGAGACACTAAAGAAAATGCCACCAAGGTTGCTAGTGAATAAACTGATTTTTGTGAGTATACTGCAGAAAGTAGTTTAGTATCTCATGTAAATGTATGTACATCTACACAAATCACCAACTACACTGTTCTGACCCTTGGGATCATACAATCAGAAAAAAATAAATAGGGTTTGGTATTCCATGTGCTTTCTTTACTGTCACTCCAAACTTCTTTGCAGCTCATTTGCCTGTCTGGATCATCAGCATTTCCTATGTAGGGTGCTGCTATCTTTCATCTATTCTTCCTAATGTTACTTTGTCAGTGTGCAGTCAGGATCAGTTTCATCTTTCAATCTTGCTTAATGTATGCCTTCATCAGACTCAACTCGCACTCTTCTTATTTTAATCCTCAGTGAGCAAGATAATGGGATTCTAAATCTTGGATTTAGGCATACATTTTCTTTAACTAAGTTATACTCATTGTAAATGCCCAACAATGTGGAGCAATCGTCTTTAATCCTGATGGCGCTTTCATGCGGCGGCTTCTTCCAGACGCTGGTACTTAAACATTAAAAGCTCTGACAGTTACATTTATAACATAACCTCACCCATTGGTTAAAGATCATCACATACATTTAAATATCAAAGCATTTGATTTTTTCCAATAATGCACTCATGCCAAAGCTGGCCGCTCATAGTTACAGAATGGTCTCATGTAAAGAATTTTGTGGCTTCATGACAATGTACAAGACCTGTAATGTCTAGCTCAATAACTCTGAATGCAAAACTGCAAAAATGCAAAAAAAAAAAAAAAACTATTATGACAAATATCAAAACTCACTGTAATACCATTTTTGTATTCTGCGGTGGTACAGCGGTAGTGTTGTTGCCTCACAGCAAGAGGTTCTCCCATTCGATTCTCGGCTTGGGTTGGGAGTGCCTTCTGTGTGGAGTCTGCATGTCCTCCCCGTGGTTAAGTGGGCGTTCAAAAGACATGCGTTGAATGGGTGTGCCTTCATTGAAGGTTGGGCATCGGGCTGGCAACTCAACACCATAAAAACCAACTGCCAATCATTAGTGGACAAGAGTTCCGCTGTGGCGACCCCTAACCGGGAAAAGCTGAAAGACAAACAACAACAACTGTAATACCATTTTTGTGGGGAGAGGAGGAGGGTGCTGTGCCTGCCCATGCTAATTCTATAACTAACTTTGAAATTGTTGTACCTTGACCTCAGAGTAAGAGTAATATTCTGAGATAGTGCAAACCTGGAGTTCCTTTGTTCATTTATTTATTTTATTTATAGTTGTTTTCTGTGGTACATTCTGGATCCTCACAGACGTTTTCAGACTCAGTCCGGGAGTGGTGTATGGTGTTACTTGCTCAGAGTAACACCGTTAGGCAGTGGAGGCTGAGGGAATCAAACCTTTCAACTCTGAACCACAGGCAACAGCTTGCTAACAGTTCCTTAATCCTCTCAGCTAGCAGCCAGACTGCAAGACTTCATACTTTTGTGCTCTCAGGGACTCAAAGTCTTGGTTTTGCACTGCTGTTCTACACCCCAGCTTTGTTCATGTCCCACTAAGGAATCATTTACTTTAGATACTAAAAACACAACACTTGTAGCCTGTATAGAATTCTGACACTTTTTCCACACCCACTACACCCCTGAGCTGTAGCTATCAAGGCTTCAGCATGGTAGGACATCTGCATCCTTCCCTTGTAGGAGCAAAGCTGGCCATGAGGTATTCCCAGTGTCATCTTGCAGTCATTTTAATCATCACTTGTTTATTCCTAAACCTTGGACACCAGCACCACTTGAGTGGCCTTACCTCTAAACTAGCAACTCCAGCAAAACCTAAAAAGCTTTAAATGAAAGTAGAAATGGTCTTCCTTGTTAAACACTTAAAAAAATTGTGCACTGAACTAACATATTGCTTTTCGCTGCAGCACGACTCTCTGTGCTTCACTGTAGGTCACTGATCTACATCTACAATAAAGCGATTGTAAACACATGTCAACCAGCAGGGATTTTCAAATCTCTGATCTTATAGCTGATAAGTGCTTTTACCTTTTTGTACATGTTTTTATTTACTAATAAATATTATATTTTAACCACTGTAGTTTAGGGGTGGTTTTGACTCCCATAAACTTCAGTGCAGTTTTAAATAATGGGTGAACTGAATGCTTTAACCATTTATGATAATGCACAAACATGTCTTGTTCATACCCTCCTCACACCTGTCAAAACCTCAGTCAAAAGAAGAAGGCTTGTAAACTCTGAGCTTGATTAGTCTACACATACATGTCGCAATATGAGAAGAATGGCTAAATGGAACTGCTGAGTTCAGTCAGTTGGATCCAGTATAAGGGACTTGAGGTTTCTACTGCCACAGTCATGACTAGTTTATTTTGTTTTCTTTATTTACTATCTTTTTTTTTAGAGACTGATGGAGGTGCTAGTGAAGCATGTGGAAAGGTATGATGTTGCCAGGTTTGATTATTTGGGTTTATTTCACATCACGGAATATTGAAAATCTTGAATGACAAAACATCGAACAGACTTCATTGAAGCAGAAAAACAGTGAAACAGTGTCAATGGCAGTTTCCAATGGTGACATGCAACATGAAGGGTGTAGATTATAGTGAAACAGTGTCAATGGCAGTTTCCAATGGTGACATGCAACATGAAGGGTGTAGATTATGCTACAGTGCAGGAAACGGAAATCTTCTGTTTCCGCACTGTAGTGCACTGAACTGCAATCTCCGAAGTGGTATATTTAAGTGGCAGGGGGTGTGGGGGGTGCAGGGGGTCTTGCACCCCTGCATGGAGCAATTTTTTTTTTTCAGCTACACTCCACACAGTCATTTCTACCCCATTTCGATGTTCTGCTGTTCGATGTAGTCTGTTCGATGTTTTGACATTTGAGATTTTCATCCTTCGATTATTTAATTTATTGTAAATGGACTGTGTAGCAGAAGAATTACAGTTTGTCATCGTTGACTGATAATACAAATTTTTGCAAGCTGAGGATCACAAGGATTGTTAATACTGATTCTGAAGGGAAAGGGTCTGAACACATCTGCAAAACAGTGTGTGTGTGTGTGTGTGTGTGTGTGTGTGTGTGTGTGTGTGTGTGTGTGTGTGTGTGCGTGCTGGCTAACAGTGGGCTCAGAAAGTAAACATTGTGGCCTCCACACAGCACACTGCTTCTCATTTAATGCTGTAGCTTTCTCATTTATTAATATTTCTTTCTTGGTTATTCAGCATATTTCTGTGAGATATGGCCTCATGAACAACTATGGTACTGCTTTGCATTTCTTCAGTGAAAGATGATTTCATTGATATTCTTTGAAGACTATGAACAGATTTACTGCTTTGATTATTGGGTTTATATCACATCATGGAATATTGAAAATCTTGAAAGACAAAACATCGAACAGACCATTAGCAACAGACCATTAGCTAGCATCAAAGACAGACAGCAGTACACAGAAGAATGCTTGTACAATATACTAAAACAGATGAAATAAGGATATATTTTGTTTTGTAGACAATGTTTATCTAGTTGCAGCAGTTTTCATCCTACTGACCTCAGAATTACAATACATGTACACTGCATTTACATCTGCATCACTTACCTCTTTGATCACACAGCAGTCCCCCTGTACCTTTCCCATTTTCTCCCAACATGGCACCACACCCCCCAGACAGATTACTTCTTTTTTGTTTTGTTTTTTTTTTTCACTCCAAGTCTTACTTTTTACCTTTTTCCTCTAACTTTTTAACACATTTTAACTGACCAAGATTCAACTGGAATAAGTGGAGGAAGTAACCAAGCACAGCCAGGTATTGCTTTGACAGCTGATGTCATGAAAATTATCCAAAAACAAAGTGTAGCACACACACGCACACACACACACACACACACACACGCACACACACACACACACACACACACACACACACACACACACACACACACACACACACACACACACACACACGCACACTCTATCCATATAATTATATAAAATACAACAAAGTGCAGAACATCCACATATACACACATTTAATGTAATTTAGTTACCTGTCCTGTCTTGACTCCTTGACTCCTTGACTGTTAGAGAAGTTACAAACTTATTATTATTAAACAGAACAAATTGAAAAAAATCTGTGTACACCCCTGCCTGACCTGTATTGACTCTTAGAGAAGTTATCAACTTAAGATGTATTATTAAACAAAGCAGGCAAGCTAGATCTGCGGCCACAGTTACTCCAGGTCTTTTAGGCAATCAAATTAAAGCTGTGGCTCCTGCAAGTTGCTTTTTCAGTAGACCCAGTGTACAAATCCTTTATTTTGTATGCTTGTGTCCCTGATTCTCTGACTACCTGCATACAAGAAAAAAAATCTCTCAGGAGTTATTCCAGCAGACACTGCAGAACAGCAAAGCTCATCCAAGTAAAAACGCAGAGTACATCATGTAGACCTGACCCTACCTATAAACTTCTGAAGAAGTTATTAAACTGGTCAGGCTGCCCGATGCCAGGGCACTTCTATGGGCTAGGCTTGTAAAGGCTCCAGGGCCATTAGCCTAGTACACACCTATGAACCTATGATATTTCCTTCCCAAGAATAAGCAGTAAAATCGGGAATTCAACTCAATAATCATGCTGCAGACTAGCATCCCAGAAAAAGAAAGGGGATATGTATTGTCTCCACATAAACACACATACATGCACTCAAAAAAATACTTACCTACATTCTTTTTAAGTGGAATCCATACTGCTTGTAAAAGATTGTATATATAAATATATATATATATATATATATATATATATATATATATATATATATAGATGGATTACCCTTACTTAATCGACAGACCACTCCATCGAAATGCATTCCATCGATGCCGCAAAACATCGACAACCTGACAGCCAACGTTATTCACATGGTAAGTAACAGTATGGCCATCCACACATAGAAACCTACCATTAAAACAAACACACACATGTGGGGGGCAATGCCCCACACACACCCCGTACTTAATATTCCAACTCCGAGAAAGCACTACTGCGGGGGTACGGGGCAAAGTTCAGGTTCCTGGCCAAATGGTTACTTACCGTGTGAGTAACGTCGGCCGTCACGTTGTCGATGTTTTGCGGCATTGATGGAATGCGTTTCGATGGAGTGGTCTCTCGATTAAGAAAGGGTGACCCATATGGATATATATATATATATATATAGAGAGAGAGAGAGAGAGAGAGAGAGTATTTAATAAATAAATAAAACTTGCTCCCATGCTGCCATCTCTGGAGCATCCAATACCATCTTATTTCACTTTCAGTCAGGCTGTCTCACTCACTTGAAGAAGACTGAACTAACAGAAATGGCTCCTCACTGCTACATATAGCAGCCCAGGGGAGCCTTTTCTTAAGCAACTTTTCTGTATTCTTCTTGGCTGCCTTGCACCCATTTAAAATGCAGATGATGCCAGGCTGTTTTGAAAACAGCCTGGTGATCACAGAAATAAGATTTCTTTTTTTTTCCAGGCTGCAGTACAAAACAGATAAGTTTGGGACTCTAATCATGCGTAGTAGCATGCAGGCAGTTCTGGGCTCATGTAAGGACTAAACAAAATAAATAAACAAAAAGGAAAAACTAAAAAAAGCAAAGTGCAATTATTTTTCTTTATTTTTCCATTGCGGGGGAGGGGTATTGGTAATTCATGAGGGTTCTGAAAAAGCACTTTGTTTCCTGGATCTTGCCAAACCAATGGGAGGCTCACACCTTTTACAATTAAACAGTTGCATCAATGAAAACCAATTCTGCCGGCATCCTTTGGAATCTACAGAAAAATAAGCATTTTTATTCACTGTACTGCACTTTTAAACTGTGCATTTAAATGCCACCTGCTTATTACTGTTTTAGCCATTTTAACTGTTTTCCTGTTTCAATGTTTCAACTCTTTGCTGTTTACGACTGCTTTTCCTGCACTTTGTATTTTCTAGTACTTGTGTATTTTATGGCATAGGTTAGATTCAGATTTGCTGAATCTAGACTGTTTGGCATTATCTTATCTAAGCACTAAAACCAAGCATCTTACATTAAGAGGGCCTCCTGCATCCTTATGGCAGAAGAGAGTAGCAAAGGACCCATATGAGTTGGAGACTGTTGGAATTAGGCTCAGTAATGAGCACTTCCATTGGCCAGCTCGTTTGAGAATTGCTTAACTTTGCATGGGTTTGCAGCTGTTTTAACACAGCTCCACAGAATCTGGTGACCAGCCACTGCTCTACCATTTTCATCTGAGCAATCTGAGGCATCTGTTTGCCCATAGCACACCTTCATGCAGCGCTGTGCTCTGGAGGTAACCACTGGCGGTTATAAATGCAAAAGCTAAAGTAGATTTATTTTCTCTTAGAAGCTGCCCATGCTCCAACTGAGGAATCTCTTTAATTGCACTTAGCTGTTCAGAGAACACCTCAGCTGGGTTTTCTACAGTATTTGCCACTTTAACTGAAATCTCCTAATCCACAATAGTCTCGTACCCTTTGACAGCCCCAACAAATAAACCACCACATGTGGAGGTACTCACCAGAAATTTACCTAAATACCAGAGATCCCCCCAAACACAAACATGCTACATTTAATACAGTACCTACAGCACTCAATACACATAAAACCACAAGCACAAGTGTCTCAGCAAACAAGCCCTAAGGCAAAGCACATCTAAACCAAATGTTTTGGTCATAGGTGACTCTATAGTGAAAGACACAGATGTCCCACTCACCAGACTGGACACAGAGAAGGTTACGGTCAGCTGTCTGTTGGGTGCCAGGATATACCAGATGACACACGCACTCAAGTCTCTCCACAACAAGTACCGTTATGACTCCATCATAGTTCATGTTGGTGTGAATGACTTAGGATGTACCTCACTGGACTACATGAAGAGAGACATGACTGAGCTCTCTGAACATGTGTCTCATGCAGGTATGTCCCTAGCCTTGAGCAGCATACTACCTTCACCTAAGATGATATCACAATATAAACAAAAAATGATTAAGTTCAACAACTGGCTAAGTTTCTGGTGTTGTTCTAAGGGGACAATTGGCTTAGTTTCTGGTGTTATTATAAGGGGATCCAGTACCTGTCAGCCTGGGATGACATGGTAGATAGACCACGCTGCTTTGCCAACAATGGTCTTTATCCATCACCTCTGGAATTTCGGTTACTGGCTAAGGCTCTTGCCCCCCCAGAGTGCCTTCTTTTCTAGGCAATGTCACAACAACAAAATTCCAGATGTAAAAATATCTTCGAAAAGCAATCTCAAGGTTATGCTTCTAAATGCTAGGAGTCTAGATCTAAAACTGCACTCACTAGAAGCAGTCCTCACCTTAGAAGATGCTGACATATGTGCAGTCAAAGAAACTTGGTTTAAGCCCCAAAAAGCACCCCTGCCATACCAGGTTATAATGCCTTCCACACATTCAGACCACAAACTGTAAGTGTGAGAACTAAAGGAGGCGGAGTATCAGTATTAAAAGATAAACACACCTCTAGATTGGTTAAACAAAACGATTCCTTGAACTAATCCAGGTCCAATTGATTGTAGGTAAGACCTCTCTACAAGTTATTGCCAGTTATAGGACCCCCTCCATGAACCAGGATACCCACGCTGCTTACTTGGATCTACTTGTATCACTAATGCTACAACCAAACATGGTTTTAGGTGACTTTAACTATCCATCCATAGATTGGGTAAATTATGTGTGTACTAACACACTTGTCTAAAGATTCTTGGACTTCATCAACTCCAGTGCCCTGGACCAGTTGATTGACACCCCCACAAGGGGCTCAAATATTGTGGATCTGGTGCTCATTAACATGTGTGATCATTGCAACACCCCATGTGTGCGGCCTTCCCTAGTGAGGTCTGATCATAAATTAGTCTCATTAGAATTAATATCTGACACCCCATTAACAACAACTAGAATAAAAAACTCCTTCAAAGCCAATTATAACCTATTATATGACACAATTAATAGCTTCACAGCCCCTGCCCTCGTTGATGGTATGGACACCTATACTGGGATTTACACCAATGCCTTGTATAAGCATCAATACAAATATATTGACTCAGCCATACCTGAGAGGACCAAAACAAGATCCTCAAGAAAGAACAAGCCTGCCTGTTGGACTTCAGCCATTAACAGGTTATACAATAAGAGAAAGAAATTGCTGCCAAGAGCAGGAAGGAACAGTCTCTGAATTGGAAGCATTCCCACCTCCGCTTAAACAAGCAGATAAGACACCTTGTAAGGCATTCTAAATTAGCCTCCTTCACTAAGGATAACTGTATGGCCTTCTTTAGCTACATCAAAAACCTTAAAGGAAAAACCCACCTCTGAGCAGAACTGGTTGTTAATGGCACCACATATACTGACAAGATTCTCCCACCAGTAGGATGGGTCCAGGAAAGAAAAATGTAGGTGAAGAAATGGTTTCAAAGTTTAATAAAAACACAACAGGATTGAGTGCTTTTGTATAACAGATATATATATATACTCCATCAGAATTCTGAAATATGAAAGCGCTCAGTCCTGTTGTGTTTTTATTTAACTTTGAAACCATTTCTTGGCCTGCATTTTCTTTCCTGGACCCATCCTGCTGGCAGTGGAATCTTGTCGGGTTTGGTATTTGTGTTTTTGGTTACCACATATACCGAACTCACAGAAATAGCCAACCTGCTACCTGACAGGTTCAATGAAAACATCTCCCCCCAGTCCCCACAGCATCCCTACTACCTGCCCTCCACCTAATATCTCCAAGAAGCAGGTAGTAAACACTCTCTCCAAAGCCAAAAACACAGTTTCTACAGGAACTGATAATATCCCAGGCAGCTTTCTAAATGGATTAAAACATGAAGCAGCTGCACCGCTGGGTACTCTTTTTAACCACAGTCTAAGAACTGGTTTTGTGCCTGTTGAATGAAAAACAGCATTCGTCATCCTGTTATGCAAAGGAGGCCCCTCCACTGACCCTGGGAACTATAGACCCCTAAGCTTGACCGGCCTAATCTGCAAGACTATGGAAAGAATAATCATGGACATTATCAACAAAGATCCAACCCAGTATGGCTTCATGAAAAGGAGAGCCTGTCTCTTGAACTTGATGGACTTCTTTGAGACAGTCACCAAAGTCTTGGATGAAGGCAGATCCATGCATATGGCCCACCTGGACCTGGCCAAAGCCTTTGGCACTATCCACCACTCAGACATCATTGATAAACTCACCCAACTGGAGATCAACCTATATATTATCAGGCGGGTTGCAAACTGGCTCACTGATAGAATGCATACAGTCAAAATAGGTGACTCTACCACCACCAGCAGACCCATAATCAGTGGTGTTCCACAGCGACCAGTGCTGAGGGCCCGATTGTTTGGAATCTACTTCTCAGATGTACAGGCTGAAATAAATGGCCTATGGCTGACAAAGTTTGCTGATCATTGCAAACTGGGTGCAGTCATCAAGTCCCCAGACCATGTCAACATTCTATAAGAGGGAATTGCACAGACAAATGACTGGTGACAAAGTCATGGGCTAAAACTCAATGCAAAAAATGCATTATCATCTCCTTCAGCAAGGGCAATGTCCCTGCAGATTGCCATATTAATAACAACACCCTATGCATGCAATAAGTGTTGAGAGATTTGGGGACACAGGTTGACAGCAACCTTTCCTTTGATCACTATGTCTCCATAGTGGTAAGAAAGGCTTTCTATGTTGCCTACCTCATAAATAAGGGCATTGCATCCAGAACAAAACAGGTTATAACCTCCTGTACTCCTCACTCAGCAGGCCAATAATAAAGTACAATGATATCTTTGGTATATACCTTACCAGGCACCTGCAGCAACTGGAAAGACCTCAAAGATTTCTTACAAAGAAAATTCAGGTTCTTCAGCATATGTCATACTTTGACAGACTGAAATCACTGTCACTATACTCTGTGTCTTACAGACTACTCAGATGTGACCTCTGTCTTGCATATAATGTAATCTCGGATGCTGTTCTAATGGAAATGCTGCACATTCGTAAACCAAATAGTATAAGATGCACTCGTTCTAGGGAACTCAGCCTAATATTTGACATAAACAGGACTTGCTGGAAAGACAGATATGTCTTACAGAGGTCACCTTTCTTCTGGAACAAATTTCCATTTCAGGTGAAGCAGAGCCCCTCACTGACCCTATTTAAGTGTAATTTGGATGATTGGAATGGAGACCACAAATTCATCCAGGGTGTTTCATCTTGTCCCTCTTGGACAGGGGCAGTAGTTATTGACTTAGTTCTGCTTAATACCTTGATATTCCGGGGAACAGGGGTTGTACTTGGGTAAGCTTGTAAAGGCCCTAGGGCCATTAGCCTAGTAACCACCTATGATCCTATGAAGAATAAACTTCTAATGGCAACAGAGACTAGTCATTCTATTACAAACTACATATGGTGCTCTAACTCTTGGGAAGTATTAGGATAAGTTCAAGTGCAACTTGGACAATTGGATGGGAAACCAGAAGTTCATCCCTGGTTTGGCACCTATGTCTCTGATACAAACATGTAATCTGTAAATGGTTCATCTCTCAAGCCCATGCTTTACATTTATCAAGGGTATCAGAACTCGTCAGAGATTTAGGATGCACAGCTAGGCGTAAAAAGGCTCTTGTGGTCGTTAACCTAGTAAACACCTATGAACCTATAACTCTGGTTGACCTCCACAATGCCAAATCAGTAAATACATCTTCTGGATGTAAGATGAGGATTGTTGCCACATCCTTTTGAATATTTACAAGCCACCTGTTTTTACAGTATCATTAAAACTACTGTCTTTATGTTCATAAAGCATACTTACTTATTTTACACACACACACACACACACACACACACACACACACACACACACACACACACACACACACACACACATACACACATACACACACACACACCATACATTGATTTCTAGACTTTTGAATCTCTCATTTCCCTGCTATCATACCTAGTTTACTTAAACTTGATACAACTCCTGCAGTGTTTCAAATGGTAGCCAATAAGTGCATGTACTCTAACATGGCTAAGTATGAACGATGACTAATGATGAAACTCAGTCTAAAAAATCTGAAAGAAATACAAGTTACATGTTATGAGTATCTAATCTAAGGCTGCAGCTTCCAAAACTGTTAAGTTGTTAAGAATTTTACTTTAGTGTGTGTGTGTGTGTGTGTGTGTGTGTGTGTGTGTCTGTGTGTATTTAAATATATATGGTTCTACATTAATTGATCCTACACTCATTTGACTGAATGATAAGTCACTGCAAATAATTCAATGAAAACTCATTTGACTGAATCAGAAATGACAGAAAGCATTTTACACCACATATATACCATAGAAAAATTTTTTTAGGGACCTCGGCCTTACACCCCTTTTTGTTATAGATATAGAGATATAAATATATATTAGCTCCTAGTCACAGCCATGAAAAAAAGAAAAAAAATCACACAGTGAATCAGTACTGGACAGAAACAGAAACCTCTACAGATATGTTGGGTTTATATGACAGTGGACATTACCAATCCACACATAACACTCTGAACTCACTTCTGTGATAGCGCATTTGATCAGAAATGTCACTATAATGTACTATTTACTGACTTCTACAATTTTCCATAAATTGTGATTCATTCATTCAAATGAGTTTTCATTCAAATATGTTTTCAATCAATTGTGTCTGATCATTTGTGATTCAATTAAATGAGTTTTCGATCATAGGTATATATAAGCAATACATATGTTTGTATCCACAATGTTTTTGTTTACGTTTACTGGGAAAGTCTGACTGGGCATGAATCCTGTTTTCAGTGGAGGCCCAGGGGGAAAAGTTCCAACATACATAGATCATTTAATAAACTACTTAATATTATCACATGAAGTGCAGTAACAAATAGTAGAATCGACATGCAGGATAAATAAAGTCAGATCAGAAAATAATACAGTGAATATTAAACAACATCATAGGATACTGAACACCTAGTAAAGTACAATCATTAGTGATAACCAGTGTTAAAGATGTTAAGCATTTTAAATGTGGGCAAAAGCTAAGAGAAGGAAAGAGATTTTGCAGTTGGGGGAGATTAGGAAATGGAGTTAAAGTAGGGAGCTATCAGAGAAGTAACTGGTGCTTTGGCTAATAAGAGAAGGGAAGAAAGAGCAAGGGAAAGAAGGGAGAGAAAGGAAGAGAAGGAAGGAGTAATGGGTAGTGTCATCTTGGTGTAAAGGCATGTACACATCCAGGAGTTAAGGTGAAATCTCTTTAGAGATTGTTTGAATATGCGAGTACATGGCATTTGTTTAATATCTGTAGGAATACTGTCCCAGACTTTGGCTACTTTGTAGGAATATAGGCAGTAACCAATAGTTGTGACAGGCTGTCTTTTAATTTAAAGTTGGCTGTTCAGTAGTACGATTTAAGTCTGAAAAAGCGATCAGTTTGGATCGTGAAAGCGCTAACTTCTCATTAAATTTTGTTTGTTTTCTTCCTTCAGTCATGGTTTGTTCATTATTTTGTTGTTATTTTTCAGTTTTGAGAGTAGTTTGGTATGAGAGTCTGTATCAAGAACTTTAGAGAGCTCTAAAAAGAGGGAAGAAACTAAATTGTTGTTATCTCTTGCTTTATTGACATGGTCCAAAAAGGCAACAAGGGAGGTTGTTGTGCTATGACCTGGGCAAAAGCCGTGTTGGCTAGAGGATAGTGGATTTTCTTGGAGTAAGTATTGTAAAAGCTGTTTTTGAATACATTTTTATAAGATCTTGGAAAGTGAGGACAAGATTGCAATTGGTCTGACATTTATTTCAGTGGAGTTTCCCCCTTTATGAAGAGGAATGATGTACATTTTTTAGAGAGATGGGATGTGACTCACGAATGGATAGATTGATCAAGACAGAGACTGGTTAGGCAATACAGGGGACAGCAGTCTTTACATATTCATATGGGAGATTGTCTACAGAGGGTGAGCATGGCTTAAGATTGTGTTATTAACTTTTAATATAGGAAGTAGAGACAGACTTTAAGTTGAAAATGGCATTGTTAGAGTTTTGAAGTTTGTCAGGATTCTGTAGGGAGTTTTGGGTGAGAGTGGCTACTGAGCCTATAAAGTGGGAGTTAAATTTAGAATCAGTTTCTAAGGGTGAGATGTCTGGGCAAGGGTTATGGGTACTAAGAATTCCAGGGCATAATACTTTTTTGATTGTGGACCAAAAGTTTGGGGGAGGTTGTGTTTTTGGTTATCCTGTGGGTTGAAGTAATAATATTTATTACCAGCAGTAACTTGTTTTTTGTCATGTTTCAAAGTTGTTTGAAAGTCTGTGGGTGAGCTTCAAATTTGTATTTTGCCAGTTCATTCAAGTTTTGTCTACATATACAGTGTCTACTAGAAGGGGATAGCCAGGGTGATTGGGTGAATTTAAATCTCTTTTTTTCTTATAGGAGTAAGGCTATTGAGAATATCAATAAATATTGTATTAAATTTTAGAACAGCATTATCCATTCATAAGGAATAGAGGATGGGCCAATTAATGTTAAAGATCTTGAAATTAAAATTTGAGAAGTTATGGTGGTCTTTATAAAGGTGCTGTTTGATGTGGTGAGTTGCTAGTCTCTGAACATAAGTAGGATGGTGATCCCTGAGGGAGTCTGGGAGGGTTTCTGGAGAGTTGTAAAGGTTTCAGTTTGAGACTGGGATCCAGTAGAGATGAGAAGTGATGAGTTGTTTGAAAACATACAGATTGATACTAGTGTACTAGTGGAAGGGTAGTCTGATGTGAAGGTTTGCCAGTTAATACTGACATCACCAAGAATTATTATTTCATGAGAAATTGAACTAGATACCCACTGTAGGATGCCTTCCAGAATAGGGATGTTATTTCCCGGGGAATATATAGGGCAATTATACATAGTGTTTTATGCTCATTTAATTGACAGTGAGAGACAAGGATCTCAGCAGAGTGGAATTTAGGTAGAGAAATAGAAGAAGGAGAAACAGAGATATGGTTAGAAAATATGACTGCTACACCACCACCTTTTTTATTTAATCTGTCAGAGCAGATGATAGTATAGCCAAAGGGGGATTTCAGAGTCTTTTATATGTGGTTTAAGCCAAGATTCTGTAAGAATAATAACATCTGGGGAGTAATGAGTGATCCAGCAATGAGCTTCAGAGACTTTGCTTACTATACTTTGAATGTTCATGGATATAATTTTCAAATTTTTAGTAGATGTTGTGACAGTAGTAGAGGGAGAAGGTGAACAAGAGAGGCAGTTGGGACCTGGGTTTGGGTGGACATCACCAGAAAAATATGATCTTTTTACAGTATGCATACACTAATGAGGGTTTCAGTATGTTTGTATTAAATTTAAATTTGACTTTATATGGGTTGGGATCTAGACCCGCGGTGGTGGTGCTGCGGTAGCGTTGTCACCTCACAGTAAGACGCTCTCTGGTTCGATTCTCAGCTAGAGCGTCTTCTGTGTGGAGACATGCGTGAATGGGTGTACCTTCGTTGAAGGTTGTGCATCAGGCCTGGCAAGCCGGTACGTAAAAATCAACTGCCAATCATTAGCGGATCGGAGTTTCGCTGTGGCGACCCCTAACCGGGAAAAGCCGAAAGACACAAACAAACCTAATATGGGTTGGGATAAGGGTTAAGAATTTTATATCTGAAAATGTGATTGGGGGAGAAGCCAAATAAGGTAGAAGCAATAGAGACAGTGAACAGACGGCAAGTGACAAAGGCAGTGTGAGTAAGGGTGGGGGATTGAGAACTACGTGCTATAGGTATTGTATAGCATGTAAGGTATGATAGTAGTAGGAATAGATGTGTAGCTAGAAAAATGAGGAGCATATTTGGTGTGTATTAGAAGCAGGAGTCTTGAAGACAATGATGGAGACTAGGTGGAATATGTATATAGAATTACTTTACAAAAGGAAGTAAAAAGAACTAAAAAAAATTGGCTGGACTTATTTGAGGGATTTTTTTTTACTATCAAAGAACATTCACTTGTACTGCAGTGCTGCCATACCAATGTGCTGAATTTAGTGTGTGTGTGTGTGTGTGTGTGTGTGTGTGTGTGTGTGTATGTATATATATATATATTTATATATACACTTATACATTTATATTTATATATATACATTTATATTTAAATATATACATTTATATATATATAAATATATATATATATGGATCTACTTTGAAATAATGAAATTTCATAAGACCAGAGACCAAAAGAACGAGACCAGAATGATGAAACTGCTATATGAACCTTTGAACCTATATCCTGAAACTTTAAAACATCGAGTCTGAAAATATCGAAAAACCAAAACCAAACCTAACCTTCCTGCCTTCCCCCACTACAAATTACAATAATAAATAAACAAATCACTGCCTAATCCTCTATGTTTAGGTAGGGTGGCAAGCTCCCCTGCACCCCCACATGGGGGCTGCACCTCCCACACCCCCTGTTAATTAAATATATCAACTCCAAGATCGTACTACCATGAAGAAAATGGTAAATATACCATTATGTGTTGTACGGCTAACTGGCTAAAGTTTAACAGAATCCCCTCTGTAAACATAAACAATGTACTTCATTAACAATTTACCTTTTACTAAGCACAAAGAAACACCTATACCCGTAACAATTCCTTAAGCTTGCACTTAAAACTGAAACATGTTGTCAGTTATACAGTCCGATTTATATACTACACTTACCCTTCAATGAAAACAACTAAAATTTCTTTTCCAAAGCTTATAAAACTCTATACCTACCCAAACAATCAGTACCTCACAACTTAATGGTCGCCATACCAATTTTTTCACAAGCTAATTAACCTTAAAGGGATACCATTCAATTTACATGCATATTACAGAAAAATTATCTACATTTTGGCATTCTAACATTCAACCTTCTAAACTTTCAATAAATAGCATATTCAACATTCCGGTCTCGATTTTTTGGTCTTCAGTGTTATGAAACTTCATTATTTCAACGCTGATATATATATATATATATATATATATACATATATATACATACATATACATATATATATATATATATATATATATATATATATATATATATGTGTGTGTGTGTGTGTGTGTGTGTAAGAGAAGGGAAAGATTGAACAAAATTGTGAATAGCCAGAGAGCTAGGGCATGGAGCTGTTAAAATTACAAACCTCAGAAATAACGTGTGTGTGTGTGTGTGTGTGTGTGTGTGTGTGTGTGTGTGTGTGTGAGGGTGAGTGTGAGTGTGTGTGTGTGTGTGTGTGTGTGTGTGTGTGTGTGTGTGTGTGTCTGTGTGTTATGTACAAGAGGGGTATTGCCTGAGCTAGATCTTCCAGCTGAATATTTGTTCTGCAGCCACATTTTACTTTTTATATCAGCCATCTTACTTCAGTGGTATCCAGTCTTGCAAAAGTGCTAAAAATTACTTCTGTGACAAAAATACAATTGCTGACAAGACACTTGCTTACCTTTGTACATGTTATAGCATATCCACCCTAAGAACATTCACAAATCAGCTTTGCACAGCTCATACAAATGGTCTTGGGAGGGTGGTGCAGAGCTGGGCAGTGCACTTCAGATTGGCAAGTTGAGGGCAGGGTTTGGCTAGTGAGTCGCTTTGCTTGTAAAAACATCCAAAAAAAACAAAAGACAAAAACACATAAACTATGCATGTATTTAAGGTCTGTTCTTGAATACTTGACCATCTACTTGAAAACAGTTACAATTTTTTTTTTTTTAGGATTACTTCAGAAAACACGTGAAACAAGGGGAATTTTAACCCTAATATGTAACACTGTTTTTATTTCCTCTTAAAGCAAAATAAATGATTTATAACATTAGCTCGTCTTTCACATTAGGCTTGTTTAAAATGTCTAATTTCAATAAACATAGCTGTAGGAGCTAGTAGCAATTTCTAGGTTTTGCATCTAGCACGTGTCTATATTCATGTTTGTGCACTTGCTTGCATATGTGAAAAACTGCATTTACTCATATACCAAACAAAGGTGCAATAGTGCTTGTAAAAAACTGTAAAACCCAAAAGAAGCACTATTCGTTGCGAGTCCAATACCTTCTTTATTGTAACACCAAATGAATTAAGCGCTTTCGTCAGTTGAAACTTGACTTCATCAGAAAGTTGAAGTCAAGTTTCAACTGACGAAAGCGCTTAATTTATTTGGTGTTACAATAAAGAAGGTTTTGCATTTACTCATATATTATGACTTCAACAATTATACAACAAATAGTAAATTTAAAAATGTCAAGCTTCAAAATTGTTTGTGCTGCTGGTGTTCCTGTCAAAGGCAGAAAAGCTGGAGTGTGTTGTGAGGTACCACAAAACAACATGCACACTAAGTTCAGTCCACAAAAAAAAAAAAAAAACAAGTCTGCTGTTCGCGGCAAGTTTGGACAGGAAAAAAAGCAAACGGCTGCCATTTTTTTATGTTCACTAAACGCAGCTTTGCTGTTTAATGAAAAAAAAAAAGAAGCAAAAAAAAGTAACATTTGTGTGTGTGTGTGTGTGTGTGTGTGTGTGTGTGTGTGTGTGTGTGTGTGTGTTTAAAAGGGATAGACAGACAGGGACAGACACAGAGACACTACTCAACTTTGTTGCCTAAGAACTCAATATAAAACCAATGATGAAACCAGTGACCTTGAGAAAGACAGATGGTGCTCATCTTCTTTGCTAAAGAATTTGACATAAAACCATTGATGGGGTTCTTTACAAAAAGTAGTATGAAACTATAATGTTTTACTTCATTGACTTAAGCTGTATGATGTTTTATTCATTGATCACAGTGAGACACCTTAACTGTACTCCATCAAAAATGTAGCAGTAACTGCTGGAATCATTTGTGTATACCTGTGTATGTGTGGGTGAACATTAAATGCTTACACAGTTTATATTTTGGATGTAAAATACTTCCTCCAACTTCAGTTACATATGCTACAGCAAGTTTGTAACAGCAGTCAGTGAAACTACTTTACATAACAAATACACACACACACGCACACACACACACACATATATATATATATATATATATATATATATATATATATATATATATATATATATATATATATACAGTGGATACAGATACAGAGCCCCTCTCCTAACCAACCTGTCCTCCTCTATCACCTCTAAACTAGAAAACTGCTACAACAAAATCTCTAAATTTGCCTCTAAATCTAAAAATACCACCCATCACTGCCTAACCCTACAATCCATGAATGGGCTTGAACTCCCAAACTACCTAGACTATCTCCAACTCACTATTGCACATAGACTCATATTTCACCCAACAAAATGTCCCAGTCTTTCTAATATCCTTCCCCCTTATACACCCAACAGAGCTCTCAGATCTGAAAATCAGAACTTAATTACTATCCATTAACTTAAACGTCCTGCTGGCCAACTTGTCCTATCTTTCTCGCTAGGCAAAAAATGGAATTCCCTTCCCTCCACACTAAGAACTATACCAAACTCAGAAAACTTCAAAATCCAACTATTCAAACACCTGTCCACTAAATGGAAATGTACCTGCCTTCACCCAACCTAATCCAAGGGGGTTCCCGCTCTGGTTCCCAAGCTCTACAACTCTCATAGTTATCTTCCTATGAGCCTATCTAAGCTCTCAACAATTTCTATAGCTTCTCTCTAAGCTCTCACCTCCCACAGCTGCCCTCACACAGCCCAACTTTGTGAATATTGTAAATAGCATTCTACTGTTGATGTGTGTATGTAAAGTGTATTTACATTTTCTTAAAAGGTTTGTATGCAAACTGTTTCCACACCTAACCCATATCTGTTTTCCTCAAATGAAACTGTGTGATCCCTACCTTCAAGCTTAATAAATTTAACTATGCATGATATTGAATGCATTTATGAGTAACTATTCTACATAAGATCTTTAATATTAACTATAATTTGTATCTAAATTGTATAATGCATCTTGGAGCTTTTCTCCCTGGGCCTCCACTTAAATTGGGTCAATTTGGCCCAGTGGACTTCCCCAGTAATCAAATTGCAAATAAATAAATAAATAAATAAATATAAAAAGTGTACACACCCCTGTTGAAATGCCAGGTTTTTGTGATATAAAAAATGAGACCACAATAAATCATTTTTAAACTTTTCCCACCTTTAATGTGACCTATAACCATACAATTCACTTGAAAAACAAAAATATAAAAAATGTACAATAAGCTGGTTGCATAAGTGTGCACACCCTTAAACTAATACTTTGTTGAAGCACCTTTTGATTTAATTACAAACATTCAGTCTTCTTGGGTAGGAGTCTTTCAGCATGGCACATCTTGTCTTGGCAATATTTGCCCACTCTTCCTTGCAAAACTGCTCCAAATCTGTCAGATAGCAAGGGCATCTCTTGTGCACAGCCCTTTTCAGGTCACCCCACAGATTTTCTATTGGCTTTAGGTTTGGGCTCTGGCTGGGCCATTACAAAACTTTAATTTTCTTCTGGTGAAGCCATTTTTTTGTTGATTTGGATGTATGCTTGGGATCATTGTCTTGTTGAAAGGTGAAACTTCTCTTCATCTTCAGCTTTCTAGCAGACACCTGAAGGTTTTGGGACAAAAGTGACTGGTATCTGGATCTGTTCATAATTCCCTCCCCCTTGACTAAAGCCCCAGTTCCAGCTGAAGAAAAGCAACCCCAAAGCATGATACTGCCACCACCATACTCTTTATTTCTTTCTTTCTGGGAAACCAAGTTGGGTAATCCTGTCTCCCAGCAAACAGCTGCCAGTTGGATTTCTAAGTCCATTTCCTTTGGTTATCCCCTTCATAGTAAGTCCTAATCCTATCCAGTTAAGGCCCATTCCACTAGAGCAGTTGTTTCCCTCTGGAGCCTTTTACAAAGGAAATGATCCCATGGCTATTTTAGAGGTAACCACTTGGTCATCTGTGCACACTTTCACACAACACTTCAGGGTAGATGTTTTTTTTTTTAGATCTAGGGTTTTTCTTGCTAGATCTGTGCTGTCTGGATTGATTGACTGACTGCTCCCCTGTTCCTGGTGTATCCACCCATTCTAACTGATAAGCTTTGGGAGACACTCAGCAGTAATGGATTGTGACAGTGATTTAAGGAAGGACATAGTACAGTTGTGTAAGAACTTACCTTTACAATAGATGTCCTACTGATCTCTGTTGCATTAACCAGTAGTATTGTAATACTGCAACTGTGATCTAAGGAAGGACATAATTAAGGGTAAACACAGATGAAATAAACAACAAGAATGGAAAAGAAAAAAGGTTGTGGGATGGAGAGAATATGTTAACAAAGATCAGCTTTCTTCTTACAGACTTATTATCAGGTTAACTATCCATAACTTTCCTGCCTGATAAAAAAAAAAAAAAACTTTAAGACAGAGTCCCTAGCTAATCCACCTGGGTGACCACTTATAAGAACATGCTTCAGAAGACATTGCATCCCAAACATGGCCTGCACCTGGTCATCATGTCTGGCTTGTAAAGATTTCCAAAGGTGTTGAGAGAAGACCAGTTTGCTGATGTTTAAGTAATACTAAAAATGGTGTTAAAGAGAACAGCCCCTGAAGTAGCCACAAATTGAAAGGAAGGAGCCTGTAGACTGATGGCAAGAATTTTCCTTTATTTGTAGTAAAAGAAAATGCATTTGGCTTGTGCTTTTATCATTTTAACCCAAATAAGTATTAATAAAATATACTAAAATAAATGCTAAACAGTGGATGGACCATCGCTGATCCCTGTGGTTTCCCACTGCTTCCAGTTTTACATTCAGAGAGGGTATCAGCAACGTTTAAAACCCCAGTGGATAACATAGGGGTTTGCTTTAATTTTTTTTCAATTTTTGACATTTTAAGCATGGAGGACAGTGTCAGTAGCTTTAGTCAGATTGACTTATGCATTGTGCACTGAGTGACAACTGTCCATCCATCCATCAACACCCACTTTTTCATATGGGTTCGGGGTGTCACTTCAACAGTGACAATTATCTTGAGCCAAGGTTTCCAGTGCCAGGTGGCTAGCCCTGCTACAGTAGTTCATTTTTACCACTCATTCACACATACACTTGCACCTATGGCCAATTTAAAGTGTCCAGTCCACCTAGTTATGTCTTTGGAATGTGGCAGGAAACTGGAGCACCCTGAGGAAACCCACACAACCACAGGGAGGACATGCAGACTCCACACAGAAGGCACCCAGGCTGAGAATTGAACTGGAGAACCTCTTGCTGTTAGGTGACAATATTAACCGCTGCACCACCACAGCCATTAAATAAAATTGTATACAAGAAGGACACTTGTTTTAAATATTTATTAGAAAGGCTTAATACCTCAAGGGGAAAAGGTAGAGTTTCAAACTGTGGTCAGTGTTCTCAGTGTTGTTTTACTTTGGAGGATACCAGTTTTATACTTGAGAATTATGAAAAAGTAATACCTAAACAGAAATTTGATTATGGTAGTAAAGCTGGGGTTTATGTGGCAGAGTGTCAGTCATGTAAAAGGTTCTATATAGGGAAAACAAAAAGGACCCAAAGGGCTAGAATATATCACCATCATTGTGATATAAAAAAAGAATAATGAAAGAAATGCCTGACATAAACACATCAGGGGACACAACTCCCGTTCCTTCAAATTCTTTGTTCTTGACCACGTGAACTTGGGGGAAAGAGAAGGACCTGATGATCATTTCATCAACTTAAAGAATTGCTGTGGCAGCCTAAAGGTAAACACTGTTTTTCTGAGGCAAAATGAAACTACTTCAATCAGCAGTGTTTTAAAACTGAAGGCTGCTTTTGCCTTGTAAATCTGGTTTTTACATTTTTTTCTTTGGAGTTTTGCATTATTGTACTACAATATTGATGTTTTGACAAGTGTATTTGTATGAAATTAGTTTTTGGCTCATTTTTTATTACTGATATTTAATGTTTAGTCTTTGTAAAAGATTTTTTCCTTGTTACTGTGTACTGTCTTTTTAAGAATGGTTTTAATGGCAAGCATCTAATTAATGTTTGGAGCACATGACTGCTATTATGGTATAATAAAGCCATCCATTTTGATTTTAATAGCATTCTGATTAAGTCCAGTTTAACTATGGTTGAAAGCACTAAAGTCTTTAATAAAATAGTGTGGAGATCTCTCTCTTGGATTTTTTTCCTTTTTGTTTTTATCAGTTTGTGTGTATGCTTTAAGTCTTTACATTTTTTTTTGCTGTGGAAGGAGTTGTGGGACGAGATGGTTTTCCAGCATCTTGTTTTGAGCAGATGGAAGCTTAAATTGGCAATTTAACTCTGTTGGTCCAAGAACTTTCTCAGCAAGTCGCTGCTTTGAGCAGTGGTCAGGTTTTACCCTGACAATATTCATTCTCAACAGGAACTTTTTTTCTTTTACACAGGTTTCACTTTGCAATGGTATTACATTGGCCCAGAGGCAACAGAATCATTTTGGTAACAGCAGCATTCCCAGTGTACATCTGCCAACCATTTCCATTGATGAATCTGCAACTTACACAGAAATGGCTGGTACCAGCAGGTTTTCATTCCAGTTGTGGATTGAGCAGGGGAATGTGTGGCACTTTGTTAATGAACCTCTGAGGGAGAACTATGGTAATGTGGAAAGACAACTTAAAATGCTGGAAGAGTTTACACTGAAACTGAGGAAAATACAACTTGAAAACTGTTATCTATGAGAATTCCAAAGGGTGGAATGCATCCCCAAAGAGTTAAGGACTTGGAAATACCTACAGGCCTTGAAAAAGACTCTGAACTTCACCGTAAGTTGCTTTAATTTTTTAATAAATATAGCTGTGATTTATTATGTTTTTATAAGACACAATGACAAAAATATGAATTGTTAGAGAATATAAAAAATGGACAATTCTATTCAAACATTTAGTTTTTGACAGTAAAATCAATGACATAGGGCCTTATTTGTTAAGGGTGATCAGATTATTTGTGATTTAAGAGTCCTGTGATGGGCATCACTCTAGCAATATTTTGGTGGTAACCATGACAGTTACTGGTTTTGATAATAATACCCCACTCAGTGGTGGTGGTATCCTCGAAGCTGACCCTTTAGAATATCCACCATCAGATGTTCTGAAAGACCGAGAAACCAGAACGTATAGAACTCAGGGGCACAACAGGGAAGGGACAATTACTACAACAATTTATTTCAGGGCAACTCCTACCAGAGGGTAGGGAGAATGGGGAATCCTCGATGGAACCATAAATAGACCACTGTGAACTAATTTTCAATGGTGCTGGTGATTTCAAATTATACAATGACCCCCCCCCCCCATTAATATTCCAAAACGTGCACGTTGTAAATCAGACTTATACTAATATAAAAAGGTCCAGTCGCCCAGACTTTTTCCATTAGTATAAGTCTTTTTTTTTTTTTTACAGCAACGGAGAACGCAAGATCTCCGTTGCTTTTTAGAAACTGTCTTGCTATGTTAAAGGAGTTTAACATAGCGAGACAGCTTTAAAAAAAATAATGGAGATCTTCCTTTCTCCGTTGCTTTTTTTAAAGCTCTCTCACGATGTTAAACTCCTTTAACATAGCGAGACACTTTGTAAAAAGCAACGGAGATCTTGGTTTCTCTGATGCTTCCACCCACAGCTCTGATGTACTGCGTAAGCATACGCATTCGCAGTACATCAGAACTGCCGCAGAATACCAGACAGCTGTGGAAGGGCAGCACGGAGGCATTACACAAAGCCATTATTTAAGAAAAGTATTTCTTTTCTTAAATAATGTCATTGTATAATAGCAATAACCCACGGCTGGATGTGGGTAATGCTGGATTTACCCACGGTTGTCTTTGTTTGACCACTCAGGCTTCGCCCTCATGACCAAACCACACCAACCGTGGGTAAATCCAGCATTACCCACACCCAGGCGTGGGTTACTGCTTAAATCTACACCCATAGTATGGCACCTGTTACAAGAGCATGGGCAGACCTATTTGAGAGAGGCTTGAGTTTTGTGCCAGCCAGAAGGCCAACATTGGTGAAGTTTTAATATTGTTAAAGATTTTTACTAGGAAGCTTAATTTTAGTTTTTACTTTAAAGATGAAGAAGGCATTAATGTAACTGTTGACCATGTATGCAAAAGACCCACTGTTTTCAACACCTCTTTGCACCCAATGTTTTCAATTCTGAATAAAATAAATGTGAATTTGATATTAGGATGGTATTAAAGAATTTGTTCCCTCATGGTTCAAACTCTAACCTTAGTCCCACTGAGTGGGAAGTCTTGAAAGCATGTGCGGGGAACAGTTTGGTCAGAGTGATGAACCTGGCAAAGGTGGGGGCTAGTCATCACGAACGGGAATTATTACATCAATAAAATGTTAGGCATACTTTATGATGAGACTTACAAAGAAGTTTCACTAAACCAAATCATAAAATTGACTTGTTACTTGAAGATATACTTCAGAAACTTTCTGAACTTCAGGATCCCAACAGTGGTGGGGGACAGGACCCGAAGATTCATAAGTGACTAGAGGACCCCCCATGCAGCCCATAGTAGATGCAAAAGCTTCCTAAACATTCCCATTAGCTAAATTTATCAGTTTCGAAACTCAGGGGGTACTTTATAATAATGTGCATTTATTTAAAGATTCATGGAAATTTTAACTAGGGTTTTTCAAAATGTATACTCTGACAGCATCATACTTGTGACCATAAGATGTTCAGGACTTTTTTTTTCTATCATCCCCCATAACGTGGGTTTAGACTGGTATTATGAATATATTTGTTTTATCTCTGAACTTGACAACACTAAAATTCTTACATTAACTCATTCTAGTACAGCTCTTTTGAGTGTGTACCTTTAACTCCCTGTGGGCCTGGCATGAGCTTTTAAAAAAAAAGTTATCACCTTACAGTTCTAACAAATACTCATTGATAGAAGTCAAACATCAATACAGTTGTGCTTCGATATAAAATATTCTGATACATTGTATGTAGCATGGTTTTGGAATTATTAATGCAAACATGAACAAGCAATATTTGACATCTGTTGGTGAAGTAGGAGGTAACTGCAGAAACGCCTGAAGACACACTCGGCTGTAGTTAAGAACACTCAAGGAGGCTGTCCTAAAAATAATTTTATTATCTTTAAGGACCAGCTTTTTAGACAGACCATTGGGGGCAGCTTGCACCCCTATCTTGTCAAACATGGTACTGGCCCACTGGGAGAATAATTACATCCTCACATCCAAATATATGAACAGCTGGTCTCTCTACGATCATTATTTGGATGACAAAATTTTATTTTGGACGGATACCAGTGACAGATTACAGCAATTTTTCGAATATATTCAGTCAGCACCTGATTTTTTTTTAAAGGTTTACTATGAAAGTGCAGGCAGAAAGGGCTAATTATTTAGATGTATCTATCTCAAAAAATGAAAACCTGAAGCATTTTGAACCCACAGTATAGAGGAAGCCCACTTATTCTAACTCATTGTTGCATTTTGATAGTTGACAGCCAAGCATCAAAACAAATCCCTCATCAAGGGTCAGTGTTTAAGATTGCTGAATGTAAAATCATTCAACGCCATATGAGCTAACGAATGTTAACAAGTAGTGGGTATCCAGAGCACTTTTTGAGTGAATTTTCATTGAAGTTAAAAACAGAAGAACTTCAGGGCACTTCAGCCCACTACTTGGAGGGGTGACTGGGTTGATCAACGAGACAACTGTAAACAACCCAAGGGGTATGCAGCAAAGTGTAGTGTTGCCCTTTAAGATACATATTTTTCAACATTAAATCCATCATAGAAAAGAACTGCAGCCTTCTTAGTATAGACTTGGAATATACTAAGGTGGTAGGTATGACCCATAACATTATATACAAGAAGGAAACTTGTTTTAAAACTTTATTAGAAAGGACTAATACCTCAAGGGGAAAAGGTAGAGTGTCAAAGTGTGAACACCGTTCTCACTGTTTTTATTTTGGAGGGTATCAGTTTAATTCATGAGAATTATGAAAAAGTAATACCTAAACAGAAATTGTGGTAGTAAAGCTGTGGTTTATGTGGAAAAGTGCCAATCATGTGATGGGTTCTATATAGGGAAAACAAAAAGGACCCTAGGGACTAGAATATATCAACATCATTATGATATAAAAAGAATGATGAAAGAAATGCCCTATATAAAGCAGCACAGTGGTGCAGCAGTTAACATTTTCACCTCACAGCAAGAGATTCTCTGGTTCAAGTCTCAGCTGAGATGCCTTCTGTGCAGAGTCTGCATGTCCTCCTTACATTCATGTGGGTTTCCTCTGGGTACTCTGGCTGCCTCCCAATTTCAAAGACACATGTCTGGAGTATTTTTCAACAGGCCTCTGCTGAAAATAGACTGTCCTAGTCAGAATGTCCCAGTCAACAAATGTTAAAAAAAAATAAATAAATAATTTTTTGTTCTTGACCACGTGATCTTGGGGGAAAGGGGAGGACTTGTTGATGATTTCTTAGAATATAAAGAATTGCAGAGGCAGGTAAAAAGTAATGCCATTGTTTTTCCTGGGCTAAATAAAACAACTTCAGTCAGCAGTGTTTTAGGATCATAGGAAGTTACTAGGCTAATGGCCCTAGGTCCCTTACAGGCCTAGCCAAGTTCTACCCTTATTTCCACAATCGGCATCTATGTCCCCTGTCCAATAGAAACACAAGTGGAACCCCAGGGTGACTTTACAGTCACTCATCCAATCATCAAGATTGCATTTGAAGAGTGCCAATGAATTGCTCTGTTTGACATGAGGTGGGACTCTGTTCCAAAAGTGTGGTAATCTCTGGGAAACAAATCAGTCCCTCCAGCAGGTTAATGTTACATACCAGGTTAAGGTCTTTAGAGTGAGTAATTCATGTACCATTTCATTTACAGAGCTGCAGCATTTTCAATAAAGCAGGGTCAGAGATTGCCTTATATGCAAGGCAGAGATCACCTCTGAGAAATCTGTATGAAACAGAATAAAGTGACAGTGATTTCAGATGATACACATAGGACAGATGCTGAAGACTTTGAATTTTCCTTGTGAGGAACCTTTGTGGTCTCTCCAATTGCTGCAGGTGTTGTATTCAGTTATTGGCCTGATGAGGGAAGAGTACAGGGTTATAACTTTCTTTTTCTGGAGACAATGCCCTTACCTGTGAAATGAGCAATATAGACTGCTCTTCTTACCACAGTGGAGACATGGTGGTCAATGATAAGGTTGCTGTCAACCTGTGTGCCCAGGTCTCTCACCACTGAGCGCATACTTAAGGTGTTGCTATTGATGTGATAGTTAGCAGGAACATCACTCTTACCAAAAGGGATGATAATACATTTTTTGCATTGAGTTTAATGCCATGGGTTTGGCAGCAATCATTTGTTTGTGTAAGAACCTCTTACAGGATGTTGACATCATTTGGATATTCTATAACCACTCCGAGTTTGCAGTCATCAGCCAACTTTGCCAGCCACAGATCTTTAGTTCTTTCTACTTCAGAGAAATAGATTCCAAACAGTAGAGGTCCCAGGACTGATCCCTGTGGAACACCACTGTTTACAGGCTTGCTGTTAGAGGTGGACTCCCTTATTTTGATTATATGGGTTCTATCAGTGACCCAGTTAGTGACCCATCTAATGATATAAGGGTTGATACCAAGTTTTTTTTTTTATTTCTACAGGTCTTTTGGGTTTCTAGTACCATAATGGGAATGGACCCCATTACTAAGTCAACGTACAATTAATGTTTATGAAATTAGTTTGTCTTTGGTGTCAGCCAAAAGTGCTCTTTGCATTACCCTCAGTGTAGGCTGTAATGACTCCAGCAATTCGTACAAAGTAACATGTTTTGGTAACATATCTAAATACGATTGTAGATTTTTTTTTTTTATAAGACCCATTGCTCCTACTACTATTGAAATGTCTGGGTATCTTTCTTCCACATTGCTCCTGTTTCTGTCTGCAAATCTTGATATTTTATGACTTTGTGTCTCTCTGTACACAAGACACTGTAGTCACTGGGTGTAGCAATTTCAGTGATCAATGCTACTTTTGTCTTTTTTTCATGGATCACTGCATCTGGTTTTCTCGCATCTATCTTTTGAACTGTTGGTAATGCGTGATCCCATGTGATGTAGACTTCGTCATTTTCTATGATGCTTTGTGGCTTGTTTCCAATGTTTTTCAGCTACTTCAGTATTATAATATTTGCACAATCCCCAGTGCAACAATCTTGCCACATTACTATGCCTTTCAGTATACAATCCTTCTTCTGCCATTACTGTGTCACAACCAGAAAAAGGATGTGCAACTGTTTCCAATTCTATTTTACAAAACCTACATTTGTCTGTACCTCCCACACGTTCAATGAACTTTGTAAACCAACGTGTATGTAGCCCACTATCTTTGGCCGCCTTTAATCTTTTGGTTTGAATTCAGCTCTCCTTAACCATTCCTGCATTTCATCTTGATCAACTTGAGGTTCTTCTAAAAGTTTTCTATACTTGCAACTATTTTTATGCATTTTTCACAATTCTTTCCTTACAATATGATCCTTCTACTTATATTCTTTCTTTTGTTTTTTGGCACATTCAGTTGCTACCTGATTTTTTATCTACTTCTAGTTTGATTTCCACTCCTGCTTGACACTGATATGCTTCTGCTAGACTAAGCAGGGAAGTCATCTTAGATTTATTCTCCTCATGTTTCAAAACTTTTACTATGGTTGGCTCTTGTGAGATCAGCAGATATGTGTGCAGTCCCACGATTGCAGATCTATACATGTAATCAATTTCAAGGAGGCCCATGCTTTCTTCCAAATAGGAATATATAATCTTGGTATGCACTGAATTTTATAAATCATTTGGTGAACATGAAGCATCCTTCTTGTTTTCCTGTCTAATCTATCCAACACGTTTTGGGGCTAGTCATTCACTCCAAAACTGTAAGTTAGGACAAGAAGACAAATTGGTTTATAGCTTGGATTTTTTTTCCTAGATGTCAACATTTGTTTTCAGGATTAATTTAAGTCTTCTAAAATATTTCTTACTAAGTTTTATTCGCATTTGTTCATGTTTTATTGTTGATCCTTCCTCAGTTCCCAAATATTTATACAGTCCCTCTTGCTCAAGTTCTTTTATATCACATTCTTGTTCCAAACTGATGTTTTCTTGGTGCTGCAGTTTTCCTGCTTTAAAGGTTGCTTTTGCACATTTATCAATGCCAAATGACATTTTTATATCATCTGAAAAACTTCAGACTACTTGCAGCTGTTCTTACAGTTCCTCATCTGATGAGCTACACAGTTTTAAATCATCGACAAAGAGAAGATGAGAGGTCTTTACACTTTGTTGTTTTCTAGGAGGCAAATTATAGCCATGGCCTAATCTATTAAGTAGACAGCTTAATGGGTTAAGGGCAAGGCAGAATAGCAGCGGTGACAGGGAGTCACTCTGGAATATCCCCCTTTGAATTTTTATCCCTGGAGTAATAATTTGCCATTTATCATGGATTAATTGCAAAGTGTTCTGCCAACTGTTTCATGGTCACTGTAATATGGTCGATCAGTATAGGGTGTATCTTATACATTTTTAAGCACGCTTTCTATCCACGAATGTGGGATACTATCAAATGCTTTTTTGTAGTCTGTCCATACCATACTTAGATTCTTCCCCTTTTTACACCTCTCCATTATGATTTTATTTAGTAACAGAAGATCCTTTGTTCCATATGACTTTCTTTTATAACCCTTTTGTCGTACTGCCATAATTGAATTTTCTTCAAAATGACTATAAATTCTGTTGGCATCAATTCTGGTGTATAGTTTATTTGTCATCAGAAGGCAAGTTATTGGTCTATAATTTTAAGAATAACTTGCAGGTTCACGTTTATGTAGGAGCATTATTTTTTCTGTTGTTAACCCGGTTGGTATCTGTTTGGGGTGTGCATATAAACAGTTCTTACTCATGGCTAAATCTTTGTGCAAAGATGTTAATACTTTTAGCCAGAAGCGAGGTACTGCATCTGGCCCTGGGGTTTTCCATTTGGAGGCTTTTCTTAACGTTATCCCAGTCTCAATGTCTGTTACTTCATCCCATTTCATACCCTGTACCTTTGAACTTCTTATTCTTTCTTTTACTTCTGCTATCCATTTAGCATCTTTGTTATGTTCTACAGGATCTTCATAGATACTTCTCCAAAATGAATATATTTCTTATTTTTTGGGTGGTCTTTCAATTTCTTTTGCCTTGTTTCCCAATTCTCTGTAGAACTTTTTGGGGTCATCAATACATTGCTTATTTTGTACTTTTACCTTATATTTATCTGGGTGTCTTCTAAGTTTTTCTGCCTGTGCTGAGATTTTTAGTTTATTTGCAATAGTACAAGACAGATCCTGATCCATTATAATACTGTGCATTGTTTTTACCATGTCTATCTTTCTGAGTATTTTTGTTGAACTATTCCCTCTTCTATACTCTTCAAACAGTGACACCTATTGTCTTAATTCCTTTATAGTTTTTTCTATTCGACACTTCCATGATGGTATTCAGTTTCTCTCCTTCCTTTCCCTTACTACCCTATGTTCTTGTAGTAGAATTTTATTTGTTATTAATTTAGCTGCACAGTAATATATCCTGTTTAATTCTATTATATCACATGGATCTCTATGGACAGTCCTAATTACTGTGCTCATTTGTTTTATCAAACTTCGGACTTTTTGAATTTTATTGACCTTCTGCAGTCTATTTCTTTCATTGATCTTAATATAGCTATCTATATATCTCTATTAAATCAAGCAACTCTTCTCTTAGCTCATTTTCTTCTAAACTGAGGGCACATTTTTTGTTCTCCATTTCCTGCGCACATTCTATAGAGACTTCTACAGAATCTTCCTGTGGCACATTCTCTTCAATTTCATCCTGTGTCATCCATTGCTGTCATATGGGAAATCACTGGCCTTTTACTCCTCAATATTGACTGCGTTGGGAGTTGCCACAGTTTCCTGTTCCCTCCCTTGCCATCCAGCTTCAAGTGAATTTTTATACTGGTTTCCTGTGGAAGGCTGTCTAATATCTTCATATGGCAACTACCCAGTTGCTACCCATTCCACTGGGTTTTCCTTAATTTGGATGGTCTATTACTCAATCCTGCTGTAGTGCTTTCTGAGTTAGATTTTTCTTCACTGAATCCTTCAGTTTGCAGGTACTCCATAACCTCAGTTTCTATTTCTTTAGCTTCTCCATTACTGATCTCTTCTACTTTTCCTCTTTGTCTTCTTATTTTTTGTATTGTAAAGTTTTCCATGTCTGGATTCCTTTGTCTGTATTTCTCTTCAAATATCTTTGGTGCCTATTGATTAATTTTGCTTTCTCTTTTGCATAAATATTACAACACATTAAATCTCTTTTTCTCTCCCATGTCCACATTTCTTCAGGTGTCTCCTGATTTTCCTGTTTCTCCTTACTTTGGGGTCTCGTTCCACCATGCTGTGATTGCAACCTGTGTTAAACCTTCTACAGCAAATCCTTCACTTTGCAGGCATTCTATAACTTCAGCTTCTATTTTTTTAACTTCTACTTTACTAATCTTCTTTTCTACATTCCCTCTTTGTGATATTATTTTTATTATTGTAAAATTTTCCACATCTGGATGCCTTTGCCTGTATTTCTCTTTGAATATCTTTGGGGCTGTATTGATTAATTTGGCTTTTGACTTTGCATACATATTGCACCATATCAAATCTCTCTTTCTTTCCCATGTACATATTTCTTTTTTTTATACTTTTCAAACACTTCCTCAGATGCTTCTTTTGCCAAACAGATCAAAGTTTTTTGGTCTATATAATGTTTTTTACAAATATTTTGTATTAATGGACAAAAAATTTTATCTGAGGCTTCTGCTAGTTTTTCTTGTGGAAATGTTTTGTGTCTGGAAATTCTGTGCTTTTTGCGTAACAGTAACAATGCATAATTTCAATAGTCCACTCTGTCATCTTTATGGCTCTTCTCTGGCCTATCATTTTTTGTGATTTTTGTGGACTGTTACTTCCTTCTACAATGGGTGGGGGGCATCCTCCCACCAGGCTTGGACTAGCCCCATTGTAGGAATGTTTCTGTATTTTGAGGATTCTGCACTGTCATTTTTTTTCCAGTCATGGCACCAGTGCACCTGCTAGGATTGAACACTTCATTATCTTAGGTCTTGTGCACCCCGCTATCTTTTAAAATTTTTGACCTACTTCTGTCCATGATATATGCTGTATAAAATACAGTCTGTATATCAGTGTCATCTTGGTTTGATTTTGTGAAAAACAGGATCCACCTCATGAAGGTACTCAGGAAGACTTGAGGATGAATTCAATTTCAGCAGTGCTATTCTACTTTGCTTGCTTGACTTATCTATCCATTCAGACCCCGAACACCTGATGCCTAGCTGGGTGAGTTCATCAATGATGCCTGAGTGGGGAATAGTGTCAAATGCCTTCGCTGTGTTTAGGTATGCTTTATGCACAGATTTCCCCTCTTCCCAGGCCTTGGTGATTATCTCGAAGAAGTCCACCATGTTTAACAGGCATGATCTACCTTTGACAAATCCAAACTGAGTAGGGTCAAATGTTTACAGATTAACTATATCTTTGTTGATAAGGTCCATGATGCTTTGATCCATGGCCTTGCAGATAAGGCAAGTCAGGCTAATAGGTCTGTAGTTCCTGGGGTCAGTGGAAGCACCACCTTTGTGCAAGGGAATAACAGTGGTAGTTTTCCACTCAGCTGGGATGAAGACAATGCTTAGACTGTGATTGAAAGCAGTACCCAATGGTGCTAATTCTTGTTTCAGCCCATGTAGGATGCAGCCTGGGATGTTATCAGGTCCCAATGATGCTGTATTTTTGGCTTTAGAGAGGGCATTTTTGTGACCTGCTCTTTAGAAATACAGGGTAGGGAATGGGGCATTAGCGATGTCATAGGGTACATGTGGTGGGGACACGGGAGTAAAGTTTTCACAGAACCTGTCAGCCAACAGGTTAGCTATGTTCACAACCTCAGTCCATGTGGTATCATTAACTACCAGTTTGGCACAAATCTGGGCCTTTTCTTTTAGGCTATGGAAGTAACTAAAGAATGCCTTATGGTTGTCTTTAGTTGAGGAAGTTAATTTGGATTTGCTTTGGAGGACTTTACAAGAAGTCTTATTTGCTTGTTTAAGATGAGGAGGGATTGCTCCCTCTTACTCTTCAACAGCAGTTTCTTCCTCTTATTTTAAATCCTGTTAATGGCAGCTGTCGATCAGGCAGGTTTGCTCTTCCTTGAGGAGCTAGCTTTGGTCCTATAAAGTATGGCCAGTCAATTTTAAAACTGAAGGCTGCTTTTGCCTTGTAAAACTGGCTTTTTACATGTGTTTTCCTTGAAGTTTTGCATTATTGTACTAGAATATTCATGTTTTAACAACTGTATTTGTACAAATATACTTTTTGGCTAATTTTTTATTACTGACATTTACAATTTAGTCTTTGCGAAAAGTTTTTTCCCATTTGCTGTGTGTGAAGAAATTAGACACTGTCATTTGTGCTAGCATGTCTGGCTGAGGTTTTGTACATAATTTCAGACTAATATGTGTATTATATGCCAGCATTACTAGCTATGATATTGTAAATAAGTTCTTGTACATTGATTTATAATCTGTTTGTGTAGAATGTTTTGAAGACTTGAACAGTGTTCCTTTACATTTCTAACTGCATATGTTTGTGAATAACATTCTAAATGCAGACTGTCAGCATCAGCTGATCTGCAAATGATGTCATCGGAATGTTGACAGTTACTATGTGTTATTGTCAGATGCTGAAAGGAAGGAACTTTAGTAAACAGCTGTTGGCTGATTTTCAATATATGAAATGAAAATAATTAAAAATGGAACAATTGTGACAGTTAAGCTAGTCTATAAAAGAGCCTGCTGAAGACAGTTGAAGTCAGTTGTCAGTTAACAGCCAGTTATAGTTGCCAGTTGCAGCTGTTGTTCACAGTTGTACTGTGCAATGGATACCCAAAAGGACTCCTCAAGAACTGTAAGCCTGCCTTTGCTCTGCTGTAATAATTTAGTTTAGCTCAGGGGCAGGGTTCTTTAGTCTGATAGGAAATTATAACTAATCAGAGTTTTTCTAAATGTTGGATTATTATCCTACAGTATTGATTTCATTTTCCTGGTGACTGAGTTCTGTTTGTTTATTGGAAATGACTGTTTTATATTTTTAATGATTTTTCTCATTATTAAATATTTTTATTAACTTACATTTGTAGCTGGTCAATCATTGTTTTCTTTAGTGATTTGAGAGTGCTTATACCTTCTTTGATAACTTCCTGGGTCACTCCAAAAGCTTAGCTGCTTTAGGTCATTCGCTATTATTTGTTTTAATATCTAATTTTAATAATTGGACACTCCTTTAAAAGGGCATGTGACAGTCTGGTAGCAGCGTGTTACCACATTATTTTAGAGAAGGGACATGGCTGGAAATCTGTGTTGGGCTTTCCCAGAAATGTTTGGACATGTAAGATTTAATTAATTTAAATGTGAGTGTATCAGAGGTCTTAAGCTAGGACATATTGCTCTGAATTGTATAATAAGGAGTTATATTTGGGGTGGACAAAAGTATACAGTCCAGTCCCAGGTTACATCGCGTGTTCCTGTTGTGCTCTTAGGGGAAATTGTGAAATATTACTCCTATTTAAGCGATAGTCTCCTATTGGAGTCAGTAGTGAGGATTGAAGCTCCTTAGTTACTGACAGAATAGAAAGGGATGTTACACTATTGTTGGCAGTCCGGGGAGTAGGGGGGATTGCCCAGATGTCACACTGTGTACTGTTTTTTAAGAATGATTTTAATGGCAAGCATCTAATTAATGTTGTGGAGCATGTGACTGCTATTATGGTATACAGCCATCCATTTTGATTTTAATGGCATTCTGAAGAAGTTTAGTTTAACTTTGGATGAAAGAGCTAAATTGGTTTAATAAAATAGTGTGGAGACCTCCCTTTTGGATTTTTTCCTTTTTCAGTTTGTGTGTGTGCTTCAAACCTTTATTGTGTATTACAGTTGCTATAGTTCCTAAATGAACATGATGATGTGTAAATCATACATATAAATATATATATATATATATATATATATATATATATATATATATATATATAATACATATATATAGATATATAAAACAAATCTGTTGTCTTGGCTGTGTCATGATAAAGTTCTTATTATTCAAATTACTCACTAGCATGTTTGTATAAATGGTTAGAATATGTCATGCCCTAGCACATTGTGGCAGTTCAACTTCTGACCTTGTTTATACTTCAGACTTGGAACCAGTCTAGGCATATACTGTTCATGCTTGTGATAGTATTTAGTTATGAATTGAAGCACAATAGGCCAATTAACATTTTCAAAGCAGATTGTTTTGTATCATTTACCCTGTCTGGCATAAATTAAAAGTAGTACCACAGTTTGTCATATTTATGTTTAGTCAGCTATATTTAAATACAATTTCACCTGAAATATTTTATAAACAGTACGAAGCACACTTCTAAGAAGTATGTTGAAGTTTAATTTTATTGTATTATTTTTAAACCTTATGTTGGATAATCTATTGCATAGCTATCACACCAGAAAAAAGTTATACAGCTCATTAGTCCTATTTGTGTAGTTAGTATTTTTCATTTGTTCCTGTTATGCCATTTATCTTGCTGACCCACCAATGCCAAATCTTTCTGATACATCCTATGCTCTTACAGTCCACTAACCAATCATTTAACTTGTTCCTTTTTTGTACTACTCCTTCCATGAAAAAGTACTTTCTAATGTTTTAATGCCTCTAGGCATAACCATGTACCCTTACCTGGAAGGTATGTCCTGCCTTTTTCAATTGTCTTTCATCTTAGGTTGTGTGCCATCTTGGTGCTCCCATAATGCTTTGTGTAGCTACACCATCAGTGTATGTATGTATGTATTTACTTATTTGTTAATCTGTTTATATGTTTACGTGTTTTGTTGACCGGATTAGTCCCATTAGGCCCCTAGTTTATTTTTAGGTAACACCCAGTTTGGTATTTACATCAATTGTGGAAACTTTTGCCAGAACAGCAAAAACATTTCTGTACTCATTAATGATAGAACATGGTATAAAGGATTGTTTGTGGTGATGAAAGTTTGAGTATGACTCCTTTCTGCATGGAGAAGGAAAAAGTGAAGTACTTAAATTGTTCTCCTGTGGTTTAAACACTCAGCAAATCTTATTAGATGCTGCATATCTAGTAGATAGTGAGAATGATATCTTATTGTATACTGTTGTTAGCTAAGACTAAGAAATGTTCTCAAATTGCTGATATACATCACATTTCAGAATATTTAGATCTGCCCTTGCAAATGACAGAGTCATAAGCTTTTTTATAATCGATCTCCATCACACCTACAATACAGACAGCTGAAAATAAAATGTTCAGATTTGTCCTACTTGGTGATACCTACAATCATCACAGTAACCTTCTTTATAAACATTTCAAATGGACACTAGTAAATAGCAGACCAACGCAACTACATAGCATGTTTGCTGTTCAGAATTATCAAACAGGCCTTAGAAGGCAAATGTCCTACTCTAAAAGCAAAATTGCCCATCAGACATCAAACTAGTTCTTTAGAGACAAACTTGAGGAAGTCATTGCCCTTGTTAGACCCTACTTTAAAATGTCCACAAGAAAAAAGACTTTGAGTTAGGTTAACTTATATAAAATTACCTACCATCTGAGGCTAGAAAGCAACAGACGTTGCCTAAATCTAAGAGTAAATTAAAAGAACGCAAACCAATGAAGTCACCTGTACATGCTTTCAACTAGGGGTGGGTGGGGGGCTGTTCCATTACCTTGCCTAGGACCCCATGTGACCATCATCCTCCTTACAGACCCATTGCAGCAGCACAAAATTCTAAAACCTACTTCAAAACACAGTCCTTATTAACAAGTTACTTGAGCTCATAACAGAAATTTAGACTTTTATATGTTGAGAGATTCTTGATACTTTCTGTGAAGAATTAAAGATGATTTACTTAAGGAGGATATATTTTTTCTTATAGTGGATGTCAGACTTGTTTTCCTGTATGCCTCAAAACTTAAGGATGGAATACTTTCACATGTTATTGGGGTGTTGTTTTCCTTCAGGTCCTGAAATTAACTTAATCGTGGAAAACATGACAGTTGTTTAGACGGCAAGTACATTTTTTGAAGGCGAATTTTACACAAATTAAAGGAGTTGCAATTTGGGCTGCCTGGGCCCCCTTCTTGCTAACCTAGAAAAGTGGTTCATCTTCCCTTCTGAATATTATGACCATTGTGTCTTTTATTTTAGAAATCTAGATGTTTTTATTTTATGGGATGGCATGGAGGATGCTGTCATTGAATTTGTCCAATTTATGAACAGCACCCCTGAATTTTAAGACTTTACTTGTACACTGAATTCCAAAGTGGTGCACATTTTGGACACCACTATTACCATTCATGAAAGGGGGATGTGTCTCACATTTTAAGGAAATCTATTTTTAGTAATGCCTAGAAAAGTTCACATCTGCTTTTGTTTAAGAAGGGTTTGAGGAAAGGCCAGTTTATTCATCTGGCACATATAATATCTAGAAGCAAAACCTTTGATAATGAAAGGAAAAAAAAAACTTGAAAACATTTATTTCCAGGGATTACACATAATTACGGTATGTAACTTCAGTAATAAAATTTTTGAAAAATCTGGGAAAAGATTATGAACCACCTTTGGGGGTGGGACTAATAGCTGTAAAAAGGTCTTACAACAATACGAGTACAAACACTTCAGAAGTTAAACATCTAGACAAAGTGTTTGTAACTGAATACAACTCAAATTCTCAGGTTACTAACGGCATTATTAAAGAGAAAGTAGCATTTTCAAATCAAATGAGGGGACTTTTAAAGTGGTGAGAGGAAAAACAATTTTTGTATATAAAACAGAAAAGAACTTTCAAAAATTGTGATAACAACTGAAGGATATTCCACCTAGTAAAAATAATGGGGGAAGTAAAAATGTGAGAGCTGCTTCCAGTGCTGATACATGTTACTACATGCCACCATTACCCTGGAAAACTATACAAAACAAAGGGGGTTGTATATATTTCTAAGTGTAGCATTTGCCTAGGTTACTACATCGGTAAAACTGAAAGGGCCTTCAGGAAAATAAGTTATGAGAACTGCTACAATGTGAGCAGAAAGAATATGAATAATATTTTATACAAACACTCTGTAGACTGCCTGAACTTTAAGGATTACAAGTTTGGGACAGCTGAACAATCTAATGAAGCTGTTGAGAAAACAAACTCGAATACAGGAAACTATTATGGCAGTTATGGTTGGACGCTACCACCTCCCTAGGGTTGAATGATTCCATTTCCATGGCACCTGTACTAAAATATGCATGTTGCAAAACTGTGATTAAAGTAAGAAAGTTTTTATTTTATTTCAGGTTATATGTTTATAGGCTTTTGTCAATTGTTCCTGATGGACCTCACAGACTTCATACAGATTTTAGATATTAGACATTTTATTTAATACTTAACACTTTGAAAAGAATATCTTAAAGGAATTGATTGTGTTTGAATGCATTTAATAGATCTGGCACATACATATACTATTATAGACAACATTATAGGCAATTGGGCTTTTAAAACTGGATGGCATGGAATTCTTAATAACAAAGAAAGGAAATGGATAGTGAAACTTGGGGGGGTCTGTTTTCCCCTGGACTTAATGACAAACTATAAATATTTTCTTTATTATAGTATATGTATGTGCCAGATCTATTGTTGTTTGATAAATTTATTTCATACACATGCTTTTTGAATTTATAAATTTATATAAGTATATATTTATTTATATTTTTCTAGACAGGAAATGATGCCATACTACTTCATGGGCATAGGTATTTAATGTTGAGCTTTTCTTTTACTTTGTGTTAATCTACTGATGAAAGCCATGTGCTGAAACCGGTCTAGTATTTCAGCTTAATAAAGCTCTAACAGTTCTCTCAGCTCATCACTGGTGCTGGCATTTTCATTTGGTCTGACTAGCTTGGTTGCCTTGCACCAGTCGTACTTGCTAGCTTCCTCTTTGATTCACTATATTTTCGTCAGTGGATGAAGACTATAGTTTAACCAGCTTAATCTTAAGATTTTGTGTTTGACTCCCTCAGTTTTTGTTTATTTATTTGTTGACTGGAGTAACATACAAATATTGCCTAGGTACAAAAGACAGAAAAAATGTTTTTACAGTTATTGTTAAAGCATGATTATACATATCATGGCAATGAGCAAGATCTGATTGGAGTAGTTTTTACAAGACATACAAAGGCCACTAACTTAAAGAGTACATCAATGTGTAATGCATAAGTACAGTCCTAACAATATACATATGATATACACACATCTAGAAAGACAAAATTCATGAGTTGCAAAGCTAAAATTTAGTTTAAAATATCTGAGGTGTGAACAGAGGGGTTGAAAGAAATTTGGTGTGCGTGAATTTACATTCTATGTGGTTCAGATCAAGTTACATAACCAGATACTGCTTCTTAGTGATACCTGACCACTTGTGCATAGTGAGCTTAGCCTGTTTACCTAATTAACAAATCCTAGTAACTTTTTTGAATTATTGCACTTGGAAATTATTTTTCTGTTACAGAGAATGAGAGGTGAAAATTTCTATTAAAATGAAAGCAGACCTTTTTGATTGCTGTTTGTACTCCATACAAAAGAGAGGAAACTTTAAGGTAGTGTGTGTGGTTTGGGTAAACAGTGTGACTTTTACTGTCACAGAAATTATATCCTTAGCACTTCTTCAGGAAGTCCCACTGAGTTTGAGGATATGCCACTTATCTTTGCCACAGGTCACATAAATTAACCAATTTCTCCTAATGGCTACATCATCCAGGGATACTATATATTATAGGTAATGTGCATTGCTGTGGTTTGGTGTTACTACTGCATTCAATAAGCAGCTGGTCTGTACCATCATTAATCTGCAGATATCGTATAGATGCCAGTTATAAATAAATAAAAGTTTGAACATTTTGCCAATGCACTCGTATGCTGAAACTGTGACATGCTAGTTGGCCAAAATGGTGTCGGATAGCTGCCAGCACTAAATTCATCTGATACGGCCTAACTGATCACTATAGATCTGCTGCTTTCTGCTTGCTGGGATTTTACTGTGTAGCTGCTTTTATTTTCATATTTCTGCTTCAAACTGTTTCATCTTAGAAAATCAGTACTTCAGAATTCAGATGCACTAGCTTCAATGCTTTGCCACTAAATCACATCAGCTATCTTTCAGTGTGTAATTTCACTGCTGTTTTAGCCTACATCAGGCTAGGAAAAAAATGCCATTTAAAGCTTTGCTACTGAACCATGCGTCATACTTTATTACTAAAGTCATTATATCCTTCAAGCTGCAACTTTGTTGCAAGTGGAGTGTATTTGTAGTTTTCTGCCATGATGACTTCAAGGCACCATAATGAGACTTGCATTGGTTTAGTGACTTCACTACTTTCCATTTCACTGCATGAACCACTAGAAGAGTGCCATGTAGTCAGCCATATGTACAGGTTACAGATGATCTACCAATATTTGTGTTTTTATTAACACTCAGTGGATTTTATTTTTTCACTCTTGCTACATCTGTTACTGGTACTATGCCTGCAGTTTTTCCTTTGTGGACCTAAGGTTCTGAAAATAGTTTCTTTATTACTTTTAATGCCTTCCTCTGTCAGCGTCTGTTTTGATAACGTGCTTCAGGTTCTATGGTTTTGGAAGTACCACAGAGAGAACTGTGGTACTCCATGTGCCTGAGTTTGGACTCCTTTTCTGTACTGCGGAGTTTTGCTGACATGCTTGTTAAATAACCCTGGTCCTCCACAGAAAATGTTCTTGTGCTTTTATTAATACATTTGGAATCGTTTATTAGATAAGATACAGAACATTTTTGCTCTCTTCAGTTTTTCATAATTATGACTGATGGGTGTGCTGATAACTGCTTGTATTTCACTTCTGATACATTGTCTCTCTGATTACTGGATGTTTACTTAAATTTTCTTTTACCTTTTAATAGTTATATTTCTCAGCCAGCAGCTTGCATTTATAACTATTCACTTCACATGCTATGAATGTAATGGTTGTAATTCTGTATTACATTGCTTGAACTGTAGAACACCTAGGCTTAACCACTGTAACAAATGCTTTCCTTGCAAAAAAAAAAAAAAAAATCATTCCCTCAGTTTATGGTACCATATAGCACGTCTCACAATACTTTTTACATGGAATAAGTGACGTAAGACTTTCAGCTTCGTGTCAATCTTGCATATAAAGTGTGACATACAAAGATTGCAGAATTAAAAAGCCTTGCATCTCTTAACTTAAAGATGAACTGCAGAATATCAGTCTGCATTCTAAAAATATTGGAAAATTAGTTATAAAAATATATTAATGCACCAGTTTTTAATTTTCTGCGGCACAGAGCTAGTAAATAACATTTAGGTTTACATTAAAAATAGTTTATCTGCTCCCTCCCAACCATAACCCTCCCCTACCCCTGGGCTACACTCCTACATATATATTTTAAAAGTAAACAGTCATTAATATAGTACCACTGGTGCAAACTGCTTAGCTGGATATGTCAGTTGCTGTACAACAGTTTGCTTAATTTACAGCACGGTCAGTTTTACACTCTGACTTTGTATCATTTGACATGCAGTACAGCAATGAACCATGATCTGTAGTGAAACAGGTAGAAATGGAAGCAGGCACACTGTTGTATAGTGCACATAATAAACACTGCACCCTTTTGAGAGAATGTTATGCATTCATATTTGTTTATTACCTGAGCACATAACTACACTCATTTCTAATTTGTTCCTTACTTACCTCACAAAACATGAATTACTCTACACCCTAAACTATCTTTCTGAAAAGAAAAAGAATACACGTTCAAGCTCTAATGTCTTTTTACTAGCACAACTGAGGAAGGTGTTCCCATAGTCTTTAGTACACACTGCTTGCCTAGACTGCATGACTAAAAATTAAGAAATAAATGACCAGTTCTCTTCAGATGCCTTGGAGCCCTAATTATTTTAGTTTAATTTGCTCATTTACTGACATTTGATTACTGGGAAAGTACAACTGGGTAAGTGCCCAATTTCAGTGGAGGCCTGAGGAGAAAAACTCCAAAGTATTACAAAAACATTTTAAGAACAATACATTTACAATCTTCAGAATTAATACAAAAGCATCTACAGTTTAAACAATTATACCAAATGTGACATAATGTGAAAATAGTGTTAAGAATAGCTGCAAATTGTATAACAATGATTTAATATTTAGATAAATTTTGCCAGGTTAGAGAAACAAGGTATTTACACAGAGTTAGCAGAGAGAAACTGAAGTAAGGAAGTTAAGTGAAGAAGGGGGACTAAGGAGGTGTTAGGTATGAACAGGTACTTGTTTATATTTAGGTGTATAGTTTATCCCAGGGTTAAACAAGAACAGAGACAGATTTTGGCTAGGAAGTCTTTCAGAATGGTTGTAAATGACTGGAGGAAGGGTATTGACCTGATGGATACAAGTAAGGAGTTCTAGGCCTTAGCAACATGGTACAAGTACAGACAATGCCCAGCAGACTTGATAGGTTTGTGAACAGAGAGGAGTTTTTGGCCACTGGATTGTAATGACTGAGTGGGAACATAACTGTGTAGAATGGTATTAAACACTTGACAAACAGATGGACGCTGGATAGTTTTACAAGTGGTGGGAAACTGTGTATATGTTAGTTGAAGGGGTAGTTCTAACCAATTTAGGCTTTTTAGTGCTATACTGTGGTGGGTCCTGAATGGGGTATCTGTTGCAGTTTTAGCCACGTTGTTATAGCATTGTTCAAGTTTTTGTTTTTGTGATACCTGAAAGTTTGTAAGGATGGGAGCACCATAAAGCAATGAGGACAGGAGGTAAGTAGTGGCAAGTGCAGTTTTAGTTGTAATGGTGAGAAAGTTTTGGCTTTGTAAAGCATCCCTAGTTTTTGGTGATTTTTTTATGCAGTTTTATATATGCAGGTCAAATTTAAGATGATTGTCCACTATTATCAGTAATTTGCTATAAGGAAGTGACTTCAACGGTTATATTATTAAGAGAGGATTTTAACTGTTGTTTTTTCATGAGAGAGGGATTTTGGGGAAAAAAAGTAGTAGTTTGTTTTTTTGTGGGGTGGGGGAGGTTGAGCATGAGCTGTAAGTTGCAAAGCCATGTTTCAGTGTCTGCTAAAGCTTCCTGAGTAATTTTTAGGAGGTGTGCCGTACTGTCAGATATGCAAATATGTGTGGAGTCATCTGTGTACTCTACTAGGGAGGCCTTTTGTGTGGATGCTTGGAGGGTACTGGTGAGAATGTTAGAGGACCAAGGACAGAGCCTTGTGGTACAGCACTGGTGACTGGAAGGTATGGAGAGTGATGGTGCTGAGCCATTTTACTGACTGTTACTTATTGGACAAGTAGCTTTTAAACCCCAGAAGAGTCAGCTGAGATAGATCTAGTAAGGACATTTGAAGAAAGTGTGTCAAAGGATTTAGATGAGTCTAGAAATAAGGTAGGGACTAGATTGCCTTTATATACGGCTTTACTGAGCAATATCTATAATGTTTAGAAGTGCAGTGTTAGTACTGTGGGAGGGATGGAAGCTGTGTTGTGTGGGGGATAGGTGTTCTTTTTTTAAGTATATTTTGGAGGGCTAAGACAGCTGTAGGTCTAAAGTTGGTAATGTCTGTTGAACCATGGACTGACCAATTTATAAGGACTGAGATGGGAGAGGCAAGTATCCAGACAAATGCCATCAAAAATACATTAAAAACTGCAGGACACATCACTAGCTCCTGCCAACCTGCCAGCCAATACTTTAGCATAGCCGCTGACACCATTTATCTAACCTAATCAATAGATTAATTATAGAAAACTACATCCCAGTCCTATGGAAAGTTTCCTTCATAATGCCTTCGTCCCCTCTCCAAAGTATTTGAAAAATGTACACATCAGCCTCTCTTAGCCTTTATGCTTTATAACCAATTACTTTCTCCAACCCAACATGGCTTTTGACCCCATCACAGCACCAAAACTACCCTGCTACATTTCCTAGATACCATTAATCAAAGTAAAAACTCAGAAAATGTTGTCTCTACCCTTTTCCTGGGCCTGTTAAAAAGCCTTCAACATGTTATCACATCAACTACTCTTCCAAAGATTAAATTTTAATAGGCCTCACAACTCCCTCAACTAGCTGGTTCACAAGCTACCTACAAAATTGCACCCAGTCTACAAAATGTAATGACTCCCACTCCACATTCCTTCCAATCACTACAGAAGTCCCCCAACCCACTACACATGGGCCAATACTTTTCAATATCTTCATTAATGACATGCACAAGGAATCAAAACTCACCATCATAATACAATAAGCTGATAACTCTGCTTTAGTTTGCTTGGCCCCAAATCTTCCCACCTTAAAAACCATCACACAGGAAGCTTTCAACTCAATAGAAAACTGGCTAAATAAATCTCAGTTGCTCTTAAACCCCAGCAAAACCAAACTAATCCTATTCCTTCCTAAAACATAAATCAGAAGAACACTGACCTTAATATAACCTCCTCAAACAGCAAAGCACTGAAAATGTCAACACCACAAATTACTAGGAGTTACAATTGATAAACATATAAAATTTGATCTGCATGTTGACACTGCAGTCCAAAAAGACATACTGCAAACCAAGCTCTCTTTATACAGCAAAGCACATGCTAAGCGATCATAGTAAAAAAAAAAAAAAAATAGCTGCCATCTCCCGTCTCCTTACTTCCCTCCACCATACCTCAACAATATTCATAAATCTCAACTCTTCCACCGAGCACAAACTAGAAAGCACCTACAACAAAATTAGCAAATTCACCTGCAGCCTGCCAAACTCTTCCAGTCACTATATAGTGCTTAGTACCCTCAACTGGCTTGAACTTCCTCAACACATTACCCTCTCCCAGTTATTCACAGCACATAAAACCTTTCATCCATTTAAAACACCCTCACTGTCAAATCTTATCCAATGGCATGTACCAAGCAGAACAGTAAGCTCCTCAGAACTTAGACTAACTTTTGCTAATAAACCTAACAATTATTATGGCGACTATCTATTCTCTACTGTCATCTCCAAGGCATGGAACAAACTTCCAAACCACATTACGCTTTTTAAATAACTTGCAACAATTCAAATCCACTCCAAAATGTCACCTGGCAACTAATAAACAATGCACCTGTACTACACCTACAGTCTTAACTATAAAATACTAACTCTATTCGCAATCAATACTATATAAGTGTTTTAATAGAGTATTTTTGACTCTACTCGTATCTTGAAAACATGCATTTCCTTAATTTGAAATACGTTGTAAATAATATTTGTTGACCATTTTTCTTATGTTGTTGTTTGTCTTTTCGGCTTTTTCCCGGTAAGGGTCACCACAGCGGAACTCCGGTCCGCTAATGATTGGCAGTAGATTTTTACGAAACGCCGAGATGCCAGCTCGACGCCCAACCTTTAACGAAGGCATGCCCGTTTACGCATGCATGTCTTTTGAACGCTACCCAACCGCAGGGAGGACATGCAGACTCCACACAGAAGGCACTCCCAATTCTACCAATTTTCTCTTTCTTTCAGGGACACACTATTAGCAGTAAAGATATTTGCTAGTTGAAGGGAATGATTTTTTAATCCCCAGTACCACTAAAATTATTGTAATATAGAACCTCTTGCTGTGAGGTAACAATGCTACCGCCATACCACTGCGGCTACTGTTGACCATTTTTCTTATGAATTGTCAAAAATGTATTTCTGTCCTTTTGGAGCTTTTTTCCCCGGGCCTCCACTGAAAATGGGCATTCCAGTTCCCAGACAGACTTTCCTGGTAAATAAAACCAAATAAATAAAATAAAATAGTGCTACTAGTTGCTATTTTAAGGTACTCACTTGGGAGGTCATCAGATGAAGTAGAGCATGATTTGAGTTTGAGTAGTTTTATATACTTTGGGTACAGGTTTGAAGGTGAAATTGTATATGGTCACATGTAGATGTTGAGTAGGTTTGGGAATAGATGTTGCAGAATCCTCAGTTAGGGATGTTATACTATCTAAAAATAAGAATTGAATTCTATTGCCAAATATGTGACTACATATATAAAAACACTCAGTAACTTAGTTGTATACCATATACAAGTGTTTTATGGAGGTTCAAGCTTTATAAATATCCATATATTCTGCTTGTTATGTGTTCAGGGACAGTTTTACAGTGGATCTAACAATCAATGTGGATTTGCAACAGACATAAGAATGGGTAGAATCTGGAGATGTATAAAATGCATGTGTTTTCTAAATTCTATAATATCATTTCTCTCTTCTTTTTTTTTTTGGGGGGGGGGGGGTCTCCTGCTGAACTTGGTTCTACATAACAATGTTTGTTTGAGTCCTTTAAGTAAGAATATCCACTGCTGTTGTGATTTATTGTGCAGCAGCTTGGTAGATTTATTTTTATTTATTTTGTTTACCTCTGATTTCTCTTCTCTTTGTTGGAAGAAAAAAATAGATTCATTTCTAAACTCTTTCATAACACTGCAAGTTCTCCAGACCTATGACTTTTGTAGTATAGAATATCTGTACCTTCTGAAATTATTTTAGGTGCCTTGTTCGAAAGCTGCATTAGACAGTATTCTGTTTAGTAATGGATTGGAACAGTGATGCATAAGGTGGTCTGCCTGGAGTGACTAGGGATGCACTTTAAAATAAGATGGATTATAGAATATACTTTCCAGAGAATTAGCTGCACACTGCTCAGAACTGAAACTGTATGCATTGTCCCTAGATCATTATTGATAGTGACACTTTTTCATGGCCTGACCATTTATTCTGTAATGAATACTTTATTCCTTTTTTACTGAATTAGATGATGTTGCATTTATTAAATTTGAAGTGCAGGATCATGGTCAACTGGTGCCCTAGGCAGGTTAGCAGACCAGGGCTCTCCAGCCATACCAGTATCCCATTACTTGTCTGTCTCTCCACAATGACCATAAAAAACTGCTTAGATATATCAGTGTGTGTTACTGCTTTCCTCTTTACTATTACAATGTTCAAAGAGATCTATATTTAATTAAAAAATGTATTTCAGATTTTCCGTTCGATTCTCGGCTGGAGTGCGGGGAGTGCCTTCTGTGTGGAGTCTGCATGTCCTCCCCACAGTTGGGTGGGCATTCGAAAGATTGAACATTGAGCTGGCACCTTGGCGTTCGTCAAAATCTACTGCCAATCATTAGTGGACTGGATTTCCGCTGTGGCGACCTCTAAACAGGAAAAGCGCTGACAACAACATTTCAGATTTTACAATAAAACACTGACAGCCATTTGCTCAACAAAAAGCAAAAAAAAAATTCTCACATTGAAAACAAACTTAGAAAGAGCAACAGTATACTTCTCTTCCCTTTAAATTCACATTTATTTAAATTGCACCTGGAAAATCATTAAAATACAAGAGATGTCCTGGGATCCATAGTGAAACAGTGTACGGTGAGGCATCAATTAACAGCAATGTGAAGGGTGCAGGAATTCCAAATATAGTGTGTAATGCACTTGCGGACAGCCTGGTAGAGCCAACTGGACCTGAATGACCCTTGCAAAGGGCAGCCAGGGAGCATGGCCTGGTGAAATGACTGGTTCAGCACTAAACAGTAGACAGACAAAGGCTGACAGAATTAAACCCAGCAATACAAGCACCAGTTCATATGCACCAAGTACCGGACAAACTGCTGTACTGTCACAATGTATTTTACACTCTCTTGTGTGCAAAAACAACCTCAATTAAAACTGCATTCATAGTTAGACTACTAGCATTAAACTCCTAGACTTCATGTTATCCATTTTCTCACATCCAAATGATAAATGCACTGTCATCAAAACAAAGCAACCAAGGATTCTGCCAAAAGAGCATGGCTCATATGATGATGCTCCTGTTTTACTACAATCCATTCTTTCTTTCCTTTACATATAATTACTATGGGATGTAGGAACAAAGTATTTACAGATATACACACACACACACACACACACACACACACACACACACACACACACACACACACACACACACTTGTGGTCTTGAATTACAGGTCCTTGTATGACTGTGTGCACAGGTAACAGTTTTAATTTTGTGAATTGCAATGCTGAGTTAAGAATGAGGAGACTGAATGATGCCAGATCCACACTCACATATGCAAAGTCTGAGATTTTCATTTCTCAGAATATTCCTTTTTCTCTGAGGTATGGCAATCTTAGAGCTGTTATACATAAGTTTAGGGAATGTGGTGGCTCGTCCCCTGCAAAAAATTGTTTAAAATGAGAAGAATGATGTTCAATATTCGCTTTTCTCCAGTATTTCTGTCTTGTCTTTTCAGAGATGTGTACATCTCAGATGGTGAAACTGATGAAGAAATACATAAATAATGACATAGAAATATACTTCATCTCACGACTGAGAGAACCATACAGTGCAAATAATTTCATCCAATATTCCCTCCCAACCTCAAGAATCAGAGAAAATCCGAAACATATTTTAAATATTGGTGTTATATACTGAGAAAGCTGCTAGTATAATATGTTTTGTGCTACAGGCATTTTCTGAGGATATGAAGTCAGAAACCCATGTGTTTGTCATCATTTAATGACCACATCCTTAACATTTTACCAGAAAGCCACATATTATAGGAGTAGCAGACCACAAATATAAAGAAAAATGAGGAAGTTGAGAATAATGCCCTCTGAATCCATGCACACACAAACACACATATGTGATCATCACTTACGACCACTTGTATGACTGCATACCTCAGACATTCAAGTGAGATAAGTGCCTAAGTGCATAAATAAAGGCCCAGAAATGTATAACAGCTTGCTGCTGTCAGAACAATAGAGGGCAACCAATTGCAACTCCCCACTGCCCTCTTATCTTTGCTCAAGAATCAGATGCAAAGATTCAAAATAAGATACTTTTTTAAATATTTTTCTTAGACATTTGCTAGAATCACAAGTTTTGCATTAGCAAGAACTTTCTGAAGGATATAAAATCTGAAACTTACATGGCTGTTAATATTTAGTTACTGCAATCCACAACAATTTGACAGAAAGCCACATATTTTATAAGGAACAGACTAATCTTCTTTGTTCAAGACTTCTGGACAAAGGCAAAAGTAATAGGGGGCGATAAAGGCTCAAAAAAGGGAAACCCCTTATTCATGACAGTAGACACCCTCTTATCCTGTCTCGCTGGGACCGGACCTTAAGCTTGATAAACGAATGGCTGGTTAATCAGAAAAAGCACAAAAAACAGCATTTATAGGTTAGAAATAAGCTAGAATAACATGATTTGTGTTAGTATGCATTTTTCTAATGACTCTGAAGTCTAACACTCAAATGTCTGTCATTATTTAGCCCAGAGGAGGAGAAAGTGTTGTTGTTCTCTGTTGTCTTTTGCTAGGGCTATGGCAGAAGTCTGATGGCTGGTTAAAGAGAGGCCGGATAAGAGGGAGTCTACTGTATGTTTTAGTTTATCTATTTGTTAGCTGGGTAAACCCACTGAACAAAGTGCCTCTTTTCATTGGGAACACACTCTGATTAAGTGACATGGTCAAAGTCACACAGTAGGCAAATGCAGGAGGAAGGAATCAAACCCTTTGCTTTTGACTACACGAAGCAGTTAGTTAATAGCTCATAGATCTAGGACCCAGACAACTCTAATTCACTTAAAAAATGTAACAGAATAAGAGGTATTGCATGGCAATGAATTTTATGAACAATAAGAACTATGAAACTTTAACGACTAGAGTGACTAGCAGAGCTGACTGTAATCCTGGGAGATTTACCAGAAAATGAAATGTTTTATGAGGATAAAGGCAAAACCAGGGATTGACTAGAGAGCACATGTATATACAGACGTCACACACTTAAACTACATTTGTACTTACCAGATCTGCATTAACTACACCAACTACTTTGGGAACGTCCTCAGCACCATGCATTTAATGATGCTTTTCCAAAAAAAATACTAGTGCTGGATTGCAGGCTTGACCACTACTGGTGCATTTTGATTGTGACAAGCTCCAGATAGTCTCTTTCTTATTGACTGTACAACTGAACCAGTGAAAGAGAAGATTAGATCTGTTTCAGGTCAAAATGGAGCAGGGAACCCAGGTAAAATAAGAGTTGAGAGATACAGATGAGGCAGGGTAGGACATTTTTTTTCTTGTAATACTGATGTTTGTGGGGCTCCCAGCTGGCACCATTACCTAGACAGCTTCCTTGGTCACCTTGTATTAGATCTAGCCCTGCACTAAAGGTGAGGTCATTATTACAGGTATACATTTTTTGTAGGCAATATGGATACTATGCTACAACTTATTGAAGTAATAAGGTTGCCTAGTTAGAAATTATCATCATAGCTGGCTATCCTGAGCCCCATTTCCCACTTTTGTATCTAAGAAAAAAAAAAGAAATGGATCCTGGATAGAACCCTATGAGACATCACGTATAACTACTGTTGGGATATAAAAGTAAATACAACCCTCACTGACTTGTACACTGTTGCTTACTTTATTCACTGAGATACATATGGATAAATATTTAATGTTTTTAATTTGTAGATTATTTATGAAAAGTAGTATCAAATGCAGATACCGAGTTGAAAATTTCTACCCTAAATGTTAAATATCCAAGTCAAGCCTCTTTGTTGAAAACCCCACAATAAATAAAGCATTTACCCCAGTTTATGACTGGTTTCTGAACAGAGAGGGTACACCAAGTAGTTACGAGGGAATTGTGTGGGGAAATGTTTTACCAGTGGCAAGACTGGATGGAGGCATATGAGATTAACATTTTTTATGTTTTAAAATTTACATAAATATATTCTGCCAATTTTCTCTTTCTTTCAGGGACATACTATTAGCAGTAAAGATATTTGCTAGTTGAAGGGAATGATTGTTTAATCCCCAGTACCACTAAAATTATTGTAATATAGTCATAAGCACCTACAATTTAAGTAGGACTGACATCAGTACTTCAGAGGCATACTGTTGGTGTGCTATACAAACCACCAGTGGGATTACTGAACTGGGTGGTGGTCACTATTACTGAAACATGGTAAAGACATGTTAAATGTAAGAGCTTCTAGTGACGGAGCGGGCTAGGTCTATTTTAACCATACAAATCCAGTTGCATTTGCAAGACAGTCCCATGTGTAAATTGAGTACATTTCTACAGTCTCCTGCTCATTCCACCTCACTGCGTTTATGCTGAGCTCTCCTTTTGTTCATTTCTCCCTTTTGTTCTTCATTGTTACATCAAGACTGCTCTCCAGAAATTAAATAAGAGAATGCTACATACAGAAATGACTTGCTGCTTATCATACTGAAGCTATCAGGAATTATGTTCTTAGCAGTGTTAAAAAAATCAGGTCTGATAACTTTCACTGTGGTAGCAAAAGTACAGTACTTTTGAATATCTTGTATGCATTTTCTTGTTAATCTAAAATAAGGGAGTAATGAACAGAATTTAACAAAGAAAAAAAAAATACAATATACACTTGCATTCCCATAGGTATATACTGATGCTCCATAATACAAACCACAAGTAGGATTTGTTGGATACCACTCTCCATTTTTTACCTAATTTTGTGGAAATACGTGGTCATATTAAACCAGTCATCCACGTGGTCTCCATTAACAGTGACTGTGTTTTTCTTTGTAGAGAATTGTAGCTAAGAATTTTCCATTCATATTAAAGGGCACATATTTCTTGTATTTTAACAAACCTATTTTTGACCAAAGGCAACCTGTATGCCAGCAGTCCACTCCCCAGAGCATACAGAAAGCAATTTACCCCAGGATATATGTACATTAGCAGAGTGCCATGCTATTTAAAATTCTTCAGTTGCTGAACAGCAGTCCGATAATAGTACATGCATAAGGAGGGTAGATACTTAACAAACAACCTTGGTTTCTTTTTATATGCACTGAGTATCAGCTTCAAAAATCAGAGTTTGTTCTGTTTCAGTGAATATAGCTCTTACAAACGAACTCTCAGGCTCTGCCTCTAGTCTTTTCAGAATAAATAACATTTAAAGCAGTCCCACCTCCTGTTCTAAACTGACCACATCCTTTACATCTTCTACCGATTTCATTTGACAGACCAATATTTTTTAGCTAGATCAAATTTCGTGAAAGTATACAGGTAATAAAAAAATACCCTGGGGGGGGGGGGGGGTTTCAAACCATATGTGACTAAAACACAAACATCAAATGTTTAAGGTTGACCTGCATGAAATACAACTATTACAGGATGATGGACAGCGCACCTTTCTGCTTGTTTCCCTTGTTTAGTAGTTCCCTGACTCTACCACCAAACTTTTAGGAATAACCATCGACAAAAATCTCTCATTTGATCACCATATAAACAACACCATTAAAATGGTCAACAGAAAAATAGGATCCTTATATAGAATAAAACCTTTCTTAACCTCAACAGTCAGAGCCAAGATCGCTCACTCCCATCTAATCTCAACTCTTCTGTATGCCTCACCTATATTTACCAACCTTAAGAAAACTAACCTCAACAAATTAGCTACTTCCTACAATAATATTGCCAGATTCGCTACTGGCAATCCCTTCAGAACTCATCACTGTTCTAATCTTAGGCAACTAGACTGGCTGGAATTCCAAAACCATCTGATAATCCCCCAACTCACTATTGCCCACAAAATATTTTACCAACCCAATAATACCCCTATACTCTCAAAACTCTTAATCCCATATAATAATCTGAACTCCTTACGCTCTTCTAGCAAACTCCTTGCAAGCTTAACTAAGTCTAATAATACAGCTGGAGACTCTCTGTTTACTAACACAGCAGGAAAAAACTGGAACCTGCTACCCAGTGAACTAACACTAATTACATTCTTGCCACTCTTTAAACAAAAACTAAAAAAATACCTCCAAAGACACTGGCTATGCCCTTGTAGTAACTCTGACTAACAACTGCCTTTTACCCCTGTTTCTTCCTCTTCTAACCATACTTCCAAACATTTAAATACTTAGTCTTGTAATTAAGACTGGCACTATTTAAACTCTAATAAACTTATTGCTTAAATTCTTTAACCTGATGTGAACTATTGTACATAGTAATTACTGTATTATATCTGTTTTAGCTTTCTTAAGCTATATTATGTTCACTGTACTTTTCTTAAGTGTTTTTGATCTCTGATATGTTATAACTACCTCTTTCATTTGGTTTATTAATCCTAATTAACATGTAACACTATTTTTACGTATTTGTATATCTGTGCGGAGCTTTTCTCCCCGGGCCTCTACTGAAAATGGATATATATCCAGCTAGACTAGCCCGGTTAACAAATGTAAAATAAATAAATAAAATAGTAGTCCTGCTTAGTAGGACAGTCAGTCAGTCACAAAGTTGTATTGTGTGACACTAAAAATGGCATTACATGGCGGCTAGCAACTCAGCAGACAAAGTGGCTGATGCAACAAAAAAGAAATGTTTGAGGGAGGCTATAGTGGGTAATGTGGTTCTGTAGCAGAAAGGCTATAGGGTGGTTATGTGTCTGAAAGGCTAGAGGGTGGGCTTGTGAGATCTCCTGGGCTATTGTTACACTGTTGTTTTTTCTTCACTGTAAATACTGGGTTTAACAAAAAAAAGGAGAACCATGGGGTTTTCTAAGAAGAAACACAAAAACAGGAAGATTAAAGCAATGTCTTACCATAACCACTTTCAGAAATAGTCGAGATGCATATAAGGGTAACCACAAATTCCTTCATAGTATAACCACAGTGAAACTTCCTCACTACCAGTAGGTCACAAACGTATTCACCAACGCTAAGACTAATGTCCTAAACTACACTCCTCTGCCTTTACCCAGCCCCTTTGTCTTTGAGGGTGTTCATCTTTATTTTTGACAGAGACGGTATCTTATCAACAGCTACTGCTGAAAAAGGGTTCTTGCTGAAGAATTCAGTGGCTTAGGGCCCAGGACCAAGGCATGACCAGCCTGACACAGCTCCAAGATTTATAAAGTCTAACAGAAAAATACTTTATTTTTAATGTTGCAGTGGGACTGACATGCCCCTCTGCTGTTTTTATACTCCAGAGGTACTACAGATGGTAATACAGCTATGGATGGTACTTAGCTGTAGCTAGACAGTGATTTGTACAAATTATACTAGATGTCTGTCCTTCAAACCCTTTTTGCATAAGAATGTCAGAGTAAAATTGAACACACAATAAAGGTAGCCAGGATACCGAGGAAGATAATCACAATAAATCTCAGCTACTTTAAGTTGCAAGCTAGTTCAATCTGCAATGCACACATCCATTGGCATTAAAGGTCCAAGCCTTGGAGAGAAGGTTTACACAATTTCAAGAATGTAATCAGGGATTGATGGAGAGAAACAGTGGGTAGAGTGCATACAGGTGGCATCACCTTAGCTGGATAAAATCTGTTAAGAAAAAGTTATTGCATATTACATGTAGCACCTATACGTTTAATATTACATGCAGATCTGGCATAACCACTTCATGATGGTGTATAACTTTTCGTAGGGCATAGTACTTCAGTTTGTGTTATGCACAAATATAACTGAAGAGGAACTTTTTGGTGATACAGCGTATATATAATATATATATATATATATATATATATATATATATATATATATTATGTATATATATGGATTCCTATTACAAGAACGAAAGTTCACTACTTCGAACTTGTAATAGGAAGCCTCACTTCTGCGAAAGTTTACTTTATTGAAATTAACTTTCATGTAAGTTCACTTCACCGAAAGCACCACAGCACAGTGGAGGACATAAAAACAAGCTATGTCCTCCACTATGGTGCGATAGTCATGGACCTTAGATTTAGGGCACGGGTTAGGGTAAGGGGATAGTTAGTAAAGCTATCCCCTTACCCTAACCCATGCCCTAACCCTAAGGTTCGTGACTATTATACCATAGTGGAACACATTGCTATGTCCTTCACTGTGCTGCAGTCATCACGGACCTTAGGGTTAGGGCACAGGTCAAGGTAAGGGGATAGCCATATGGGCTATCCCCTTACCATGACCCGTGCTCTAACCCTAAGGTCTGTGAGTACTGCACGGAAGTTCAGTATAACACCCGTTCATTGTACTGAACTTTGCATTAGTGCACTTTCTCTGCAGTGAACATTCCATGCACTATTTCGAATTTAGTGAAATTTGATCTAGTGTATGGAATCCATATATGTATATATTTATTTACTTATTTGACATTTTTTGACCGTGTTAGTCCGTCTGAGCTTGTGCACTTTTTCAGCAGTGGCCCGGGAAGAAAATCTCCAAAAAACAACTTTTAAATAGTAATAAGATATATAAATTCACTAATATAGACTTAACAAATGATAAAATGCACAGTATAATTGAGAAAAAGTAAGTTTCATAAGAAGTATAACGTCATACCTGTCAGGTGCGTTTTCCCTTGGACTAAGAGGCTGATACAGCAGCACAGTTTCACATGCAACTTTAATGTGACAGACTGCAGGAAGAAGTCATTTATTGATGTCTGAAGTCACTTACAAAACACATTAGACATTTGTTGTGTTTATCTAGACTCAAAAGTGGCAGTAAATGCAAGCTACAATCATTCATTTTAATTTTAATGCTTGTGGTAAATGCTCACCAAATAATTTTGTACCATGTGTCTCACAACTTTAAGAACAATTATCCCTAGCTCACATGTACCCAGAATTTGCTACCACAATATGTCTTCCTTCAGGGCCACCAGAAGGTGTGGCAAATTACCAGTAACATGCAATAACAGATAAGCTCAACAAACAGCCTACCACTGTACGTACCCAACGATTTGCTTGTACAAGGAAAACTGACAAATAACATTGTGTATGTGACTACAGTAAAATCATCTGACAAGTTGTCACAAGAGATACTAAAGATGAAGTGCATTCACTGATGGAGGGGGGGGGCATTTCGGAGCTACCCTAATAGAGGCCTAACAGAGGGCACATATTTTCATATTTTTTCAGCGAAACCTGAGATAGCTGTAGGTTCTACAGAGCATGGGCAGGGTAAGCAAAAGAACATGGTACCAAAGGTTGGAAGATGCTGGGAACAACTAACTCCCTCCCCATGGAAGGAGGACATTCATGATGAGAGACTGACCAAAATCTCAGGTATGGCAAACACTACTAATAAAATTTAAATTTGCCATAACTACTTTCAGCAAACCTCAGAGGAATTTGGAGCAAGTTTTTTTTTTCAGGGGTCAAGACCTCCTGCACCATCCCAGTGTAAGGGGGCAAGCCCTCTACACCCCCAAACTTATATTTACCAACTCCAAGGTCACATGCTAGTGGAGAAATATGAAAACACTATCACTGAAGTAGTTTTGAGGAATCTGACTTCCACATTTGATTGTTACTTGGCCTGCTGTTGCTAATACTGATGCGTACCTGAAAGAATATATCTGATGCAGTACATAGGACATCAGCACTTCATCAGCTATATAGTAGTTTCTGCTGAAGAAGAACTGTTTACTCATTTTGTATCCAGGCTAGTGAACTGACCTTCTACAGTCTTCAGTTTGCCACTAGACCTAAAGTATATGTCATAGCAATGTACCATTTAGACAAGATGTGTTTTTTGAGAAGTAGAGAAAAATAATACCTAGAAGAAAACTAAATGGACATGGGGAGAAATTAAACTCTACACAGTCAGTATCCAGAAATCCAGATATAAATGCCACCCAAACAGTATCTTGAGATCAGCACAGAATTCCTCCAACCCTTGAGCCAGAAGTTAGGAAGCTTAACTACCAAAGCTCGGTGGCACCCATACTTAGTAATGGTACAGAAACTGTTATGCTGAAGATATTGTACATTTTAGTTAACAGGACTACACAAATAGAAATACTAAGGGCACAGTAACAAATATCAAAACTCATAACTGAGTGGGAAATGTTTCTGAATGTGTCATATTAACAGCTTAATTTAACTGATAACACAATATAGGTTGCCTTCCTAATTATTTGGGGGCCAGATTCCAAACAAATTGCCACTCCAGGTTTTTCCAAATCATCAAGACATAGTTGATTCTAAAACAGGACATCCACAATTATTCTTGCACCGTACAGTCATGAGAAATTGCAGAATTCTACATCTGATTCATCGTCAGTCACTAGGCTGAATTTTGGTGCAAGTATAAACTGATGTTGGATGCCAGTTTATACATTTATAAAAAAAATGCATAGCTTATGGAATCCATTTGGGAGGTCTACAGTAACTATGGTATTGCTAAGATATTCCTTGTGCATCAGTCATACAACTGCAAGCATCACCTACAGAATGTCCATATGGCTGCAACAGTAAGGTTGACATGCAGGAGGGGGGCAATGTAATGCACACAGGTATGTTTCCTACAAAACAGGGTCACTTCCTTTGTAAATAACAGGTGAATTGAAAAAAAAACATGTCTAATCTTGTAACATTTAGGAGGCTAACTTCCAACTCACATGGCTTGCCACCCTTTCCTTTTTAACCACAGCACTATAGGCATGACAGTTTTTCTTTTTGAAATCCCTGTAATATTAATGCTGGCATGTAGGCAATGCTGTGATGTTGGCCATAGTCAGAGAAGCTGGGGCTACACATCAGGATCAGCAGGTTTTGCAATATACCATGAAAGGGTGCAGAGATTAATTTATATAGATTGTTTCTGAATCACATTACCTGTACATGACACAATATACCATGAAAGGGTACAGAGATTCATTTATATAGATTGTTTCTGAATCACATTACCTGTACATGACACAATATACCATGAAAGGGTACATAGATGAATTTATATAGATTGTTTCTGAATCACATTACCTGTACATGACACAATATAGCATGAAAGGGTACAGAGATTAATTTATATAGATTGTTTCTGAATCACATTACCTGTACATGATACAATATACCCTGAAACGGTACAGAGATTAATTTATATAGATTGTTTCTGAATCACATTACCTGTACATGACACAATATGCCATGAAAGGGTACAGAGATTCATTTATATAGATTGTTTCTGAATCACATTACCTGTACATGACACAATATACCATGAAAGGGTACAGAGATGAATTTATATAGATTGTTTCTGAATCACATTACCTGTACATGACACAGCATATCTTCACCTAAGCCACCTCAAAGGGGAAATGTTCTGTCTGTAAAAATTGTTACTTTTCATTACCAAATGTTAATGGTGCTGCTTGCCTCTGTACAATGTTATGAATCATTATTATATCATGGAAAAACGAGCGGGCTAACTCATTGTATAACTTGGAAAAACAAATTGATTTACTTACTGTATAACAACTTTCTACTCCTGAGATTTGCTACATTTGAATTACTGTCACTTGTGTGACTGAATGACTTTCACTTCTGCTGTATCTCTGTAACTGCATTTGTAACTGGGATGTGGCAGAAAAAAGTCCTCTGAGCAGTCCATCCACCTAGTCAACATAGCAAAAATAAAACTAAGGTGGTGTTTTCAGCATAGTTAATGATTGCTGTTTAATATTCTCCACTGATGGAACTTGATAACTTTCTGGAGGCAGAACAAAGTAAAGGGTTCAGGGTAGCATAACATTGCAGAGGGGGGGGGGGGGGTCCCATTCTGAGTATAAATTAAAATGTGTTACTTTTTTAGGGTATTCCAGAAAGAGCCATTTATTTTGGGGGTAATGGACATTGTTCCATGAAATATTTAAACTGTATGGCTAAACTATGGAACCACATCCCAGTACTACTGAAGTCCATTTCAGAATGTTAACTCATTTAAAACACAACTAAAACTTCACATATCAGATCAATGGATCTGCTCTTATACATTTCCAGGATAAATGTCACTGTTAACTTTATCTTGTCGTATTGTCAAACCATTTCTCTTCATTCAGAATCATATGCCCGACAACCAGTCTTCACCATTACATGAATAGTTTTACTATGATCTCCAAGCTGTATACGTAGTTTACTTCTTGCACCCCACCTTTATACTTCTAATATAAACCTTCTGATAGCCTTATATATAATTGTCTCTGAATCTGCTTTACACCCCACCTCTTAACTACATTAACATTTTCTGCCTTACCTTGTTCCTTCCCAAACCTCCAAATTCCTAAGCACTAATCACATGATCTATTACCTATTTGACAACCCACTAATACACCACTTTAAATGCTCAGTGTTCAACATCTACTAATGCACAAGTATTTTTGCACTGTAATGATTACCATTATTTCATATGAATACAATCTAATTAGTAAATACATGTGTAATTGTTAATGTATATTACTTAATGTCTGTTCATATATATTAGTGAACAAATGTATGTCTAAATAATGTTTGTAACAGGTTGGAGCTTTTCTCCCCAGGCCTTCATTGAAAATGTTTTTTTTTTCACTCAACCCAGTTGGACAAACCTGGTAAGCAAAAGCAAGATAAATATATAACTAGTGTCTGTTGTGAATTATTTGTATTAATTAATAACAGATTTCTTATGAGCTCAGTTTTTAAGGATCCAAATGATAGTTAAACAATTAAGTGTACAGCAGGAACACACTGAAACATAATACATCTTAGCAAAGGAGATCCTAAGTCTTTTTCCATTTTTGTTTGCAAAACTGCAGTGGGCAATCATATTCTGAAGTTCTTACAATAATCATTTTTTCCTGGTTAAGTCATTAGAATTTTTTGTTGTAGTTAGTAAATGTTATACATCCATCTTCTTAGGCAGCTGAAGCCTCTCCTTGGCTACATCATTTGCAGCTGTGCTGATGAGCAACCTCAGACTATTTAAAGCAAAGGGTGGTGCTGTCACATTTATGGCTGTACATGTATGCTGCACAACCCATTTACTGTCCATCTTTTCAATACATTCTGTTCACTTTTGCTTCAGAATAAGTCTGAATCCATTTTTATGCTAAATTCCTGTGGTTCTTGCAGGACAGAAACAACACTCTAACTCCCTGGTTGAACACCACATAATGAAGCGAGCACCCCCCTCACTTGGTGCTATGAGTTATTGAACAGTGACATGTCATGTAATTATGGGAAAGCACTACCACCTGCCAATGTCATTTAGATGAGGCAATAACAGTAAGATGTTATCCTTCAGCATTAGTTGGGCCACTGAATCCACTTGAGCACCTGTAGCCATACCTCTCAACTGTCCCTGATTTTGCTTCAAATTTTGGCTCTGTCCCTCTTAATCCCTCCTAAAACTAGTGACTTTTGGAGGAAAGGTGGTGAATTACACTTAATGAATAATGACAATAATTAAGAGTTATAGACTTCTTTTACTTCAGAAAATGTGTATTAATTCATATGCTCTGATTTTGTCAATGTTTCAAGTTAATAGCACTAGTATTTTAAGTGTCCCTGATTTTTTCGTGACTTTTCCCTTATTCTGTTGAAATTTGTCCCCGATTGGTTGAGAGGTCTGTCTGTAGCCATGACTTGATAGTAGCTTAAACCTGGCATATTGTAAACCATTCTAAAATCTAGTCACCTCTGTGATCGAGAGCATAACAAATACAGCACTAGATCTTGAAAATGTATTTCACAAAAAGTCTGACCTATACATATTACTCCATGCTTAAAACAGATGTACTTTCTATTAGTATGTGCAGTTAAACCCGTTTAGTATAAATGGGTCCTGTGCAGGTGATCTGGTTTAGGGTGCAGAGCCAAGTTCTCTTTTCTTAGCAGCTGACCAATTTCAGTAAACATAGTGCTGTGCCATGTGACAGTGCAGTGAAAACTAAGTATTGGTCACATGAAGAGCTGAGGGGCTTATTGTGGGTAGGCTTTCAGCAGTGTTACATACAACCAAAGTTTACTAAGTGATATCCCAAAGGACAAAGAATTGTATGCAGTCTGAGGGGAAAAGCAATAATATTTTTCTTGACTACTACATCTCTTGTTATTTTGGGCCATACAACCCTTGTATGAACAGATGAGTGAAACGAGTTGATAAGATAGGCCCAGAAAGAATTCTAACAAAAGTACAGCAATTATAGGATATATTTAGGGGTACAGAGAATGATAGCATTTAAGAAAACACAATAAAACAGCTGCTTGTTTTTTTTTTCTTTTACTCAGGTCTTGAGACCATTTATTATGGAAATCTTATTATGTGGGGACATTGTTTACTAATTTTTAATGAAAGACAACTACATATTCTCACTGTTTTAAATAACTGCTTATAGACTTTGTGTTTATGTCTTCAGTTTCACAGAATTATTTACAGTCTTGAACTGAACCTGTGTGTGTGTGTGTTTAGCAGAGGAGGGGTACCAAAGTGACACAGTTGGTTACAGCAAGACATAAAGGCCTGTTGTGTTTGTGTGTGTGTGTGTGTGGGGGGGGGGGTGTAAGGCAATTTAGGCAGGTGCTAACAGAAACAAATTAAACAGAAAATCCTAGTGAAAACAGAAACTGGTATGGGGTCCAGCGTATTAAAATTAGTAATAAAACTGACCCTCAAGGGTTTCAGCAATTCTGCAGTGTGGTCTGCTGTGTCATAATCATGGTAAAGAAAGTGTGTTTGATTTCCTGCAGTCACCATCTGTAGCTAAAGTAGTTAAATGAATACAAAAAATGTGTAACTAAAGTAGTTAAATGAATTCAAAAATCTTATACCTTGGCAAAAGGGGTTATAGCAATAGTTCCACTTCTATAGTTACTACACGAGCTGTGTGTGTTTTCCTTCCCAAATTATAGAGTGATGTTAATCCAAATGGACAGTAAGCCTGGAGGCTGTACATCTGAACAGAGCAAACCTCGATAATGAAACAAGGGAGCAGCCAGTACAGAAAGCTTGCTGGCCAGGATACTCTGCCAACTGAAAGGAGCCCCAAAGGTAGACTGTTAATGGAAATGTGGATTAATGAATGGAAGCATTGTACAGTGCTCTGTGAGAGCCTGTCGCTAGGGAAAGGTTAGGTTCCAGAGTAAATGAAATAGTCGTAAATAGCAAACTGCAGCTCTGCTCTGCATTTTTTGGAATGGAGAATGGTTGAAGTGAGGATATTGAAATGAAATACTGCAACCTCATTCACAGGGTTACTGCACTGTTCTGTATCAGTTTGTTTGTGCATATGTCTGTGTGTGTGTGTGTGTGTGTGTGTGTGTGTGTGTGTGTGTGTGTGTGTGTGTGTGTGTGTGTGTGTGTGTGGGGGGGTAGCATGTGCAGTATGCAGACTCAGTAAGGGTTGTTGTGAAAGCCGAATGGATATTGTAATGACACTGTTGGGTCAATGCTTGTCAATTCTGCCCTTTACCAAAATGTGGAACAAGTGAAAGGTACACAGACAGATTTAAACTGTGATGTTGGGAGTTGTCCTGGAGTCTAATGACTTACAGGTAAAAAGGAATCTTTCTCCATTAGTACACTAAGTTAAAACTATCCAGTGACTTGGCAGAAATGGTTACTATGTTGGTGATGTGGGTTTGGGTACCTCATACTATAACAGGCAGGCCATTAAAAATAAACAGAAGGTAGACACTTCTGCAACAAATATAATATTGTACCATGTGGTTGGTGTAGTGGCACTAAAAATGTCTAGTGTGGACACATGTGACCTTCCTGACCTGGCAAAAGTCTATACAGAAGGCAGAATGTGTGACAGTGATAATTTGAAGACACTTTATAATCTGGCAGAACTAAAGCTATTCTAATTCTGTTAATCTCCAGCCTATTTGTAACTACGCTTTCTTTCTCCACTGCTGAGTCTGTGTAGACCATATTGCCATACAGAATATCTGGATTTTTTTTGTGTGTGTGTGTGTGTGTGTGTGTGTGTGTGTGTGTGTGTGTGTGTGTAATTTAAAAAAGATGGCAATTTTGTGTGAAAGACTCAGGCTGCTGCCTTCCCACTCTATACAACAGAAGTTACTATAATGGGATTACTTCAAGCGTGGGGGTGGGGCACACAGTGTAAGGTACACAAGCCGTCACTGCTGCCAGAAGCATAAAAAGAATGACTGTGTCATGGCAAACAGACTCCCTGCAGAACAAATGCTTCTCATAATAAGCAGATGGTGTAGACTGATTGGCCCTAAAGATTCTAACATCTTTTTGCCATGGAAAAGCAACCTGCCTTTATGATTAACATTTAGTTGCTCTCCCCTTCTGTGCTTACCCCCCCCTCAAAACAGTAGCGGTGTCAAAAGTGTTGAGAGTCACTCCTTAGATTAGATTCCTGGGGGAAGTGATGCCTGTGCTGCCCGACAGCTAACCCCCACCCCCAGTACCATGACAGGAGCTCCAAATCTATCAGACACTTCAGGAGATTAACTGGCTTGAGTACATGTTCTTGTTTCCTTGATAATTACAGTGCTTTAAATGACCCTCTATCAAATTGTGGTAATTAAGAAAGAAAAAACATAAAAGTATTAGATTAATGGCTAGAAATAAAACTACTGCATGTGCTACTTTGAGAGATACACCATATAATTCTGGCCACAAACACACTGCTAGTTTTGCTTTCATTAGTGCTGGCCATTACTATGTAAACAGAAGATGGGTGAGTATAGTTACATCTCTAGACAAGCTTAAATTGACCGCTACTGGCCATAGCATAGATGGCTAAAGCCCTTCCTGTGACCCAGATGATCATGGTACACTAGCAGCCTGGGTGTTGGAGGAGTGGCCTATGCTATTTGACCCTCATTGGGGGAGGAAAGCCATCAGGCCTGCTGCAGTACTAGCACTTGTCACAGTCAGCAGTGAAAAGCACATACCACACAGACTTGTGACGTGTCCTTGACTCTGCCAAGCTGTCTTGGTTTGGTCTTTATGCTTATGCAGGAGTGCGCATGAGGATAAGGGAAAGAACAACAGGCCCCTGTCTCTGCAAGCACAACTATAAATCACACTGTTGGTGTTAAGTCCAGAAAAGAAGAATCCTTCATGGCAGCCTGGATGTTGGTACCACAAACATATTTTGTTCTGGTGATGGGGGCTAATCGGCCACATTCATAGTGGCATAATCAGATGGCAAGTACCACTGGAGAAAAAACTGTTCTGTTTATTTGTACTCATCCCAGACAAGGGCATGTAGAGGGAGACGCGCTGTGTATCTGTCCTATTATTCAACAGAAAAGTTTAATAAAGCCCCAGACCCGACTTAGGGGCAGTTGGTTTGGGGACTGTAAAAAAGAATACTGCTTATAAAAGAAGTTCATTAATCTCAAAATGTTGACTCGTAGCCAGAGAAAAGTAAAAAAAAAAATAAAGATAAAAGGAATAAATAGTAGAAACAGGTGGAAATTAAACCTAGAATAATGATGTATTTAATTTACTTTTGTTAACCAGGTGTTCTTAATCTGGCAAAAAGCTAATTTCCAGTTGTCAGCTAAAGAGAAAACGTCTAGCTATTTATCAGTTTATCTTAAAAATTACAAAACTATAAAAACCTTGCTTCAGGTGAAAATATTAAATTTTATTTGTGCTTAACTGTTCATGGTCAAGTCTAACTGAACAGCACCCAAATAAGCATTTCTCCTCTCTGGTAAAACAGTAAATAAATATGTTGAGCCCAGAGCAGTTTCATTTCAACTAGTGATATTTTTACTAAATCCTGAAAATGGTCTTTTGACAACCAGCACAGACTGCAGCATTTGTAAACAGTAAAGCTGACCACAGTTGTTATATAATGGTCTAGATGATGCATGTGCTCCAGCCTCTGAAATCCATTACTTAACCACATAACTGCTGCACTAAGGTCACAGCTTTGATTGTCAGGGGTTGATCAGTGTTCTTTTTTCAGCAAATGCTCTCACTCCTGCTGGGACAGCCGACATACTACTAGCAAAGAGATGTGAAGGGAAAAGTTGTAGAGCAGTTTACAATGTTTCACCTTGCGCTACTAACAGCAGCTTCTTGCGTTAAGGATTTGCTGTAGAAAAGTATAGGAAGCACAACAGCAGAGCAATGAAACATTGTTACAACTCTTTGTTACACTGCCACACCATGCAAAGCTCTGTGTTCCACAGCATGGAAACCTCACCCATTAATGCAGTCTTCCATGAAGCTGGCAAGATGTGTCATGAGATGGGAGATGGTGAACACTTTGTGGTATTAAATCTGAACCACAGTTCTCTGCATGCCAAACTTGCTGCATCAGCCCTTTCCTGCCTGTTTAACCTGTTATTTTTTCCCAAGACTCAGAGCTGTACAAATCTATGGATAAGAAAAAAAAATGTAGCTATCTACATTTTTTCTCCAGAACACCCTGCGAAGATTTGACCTAAACCTTTATTTTCTTTTGAAAGTTTGCATGTTACCAACTTCACAAGAAACCATTTCAATGCTTTTTCCACACACATTTGAGTATTTCAGCTTTTTATTCTCATCTCTTCTGTTAATTCTCTAAACATGATTGCAAGTGGCTTTGTTTAATTACAGCTGACCACTGTGCTACTTTATGTCCCATTAACATGCTAAATGTTGCTGTGCCCTAAAGTGCAAATATGAGTGTATTTGTATGTGTGTGAATGCAAGTTTGTAGCTGGAAGAAAGAGAGAAACCGAGACTTTCCATGCTTTTTGCAAACATCTGGTTACATTTAGAGGTTATAGGTTTGTTTAAACACTGCTCACTGGGGAAGGGTTGGGGTAGTGACGCACGTCAAGATCCCCCATGCTGGGGGGAGGACAGAGATTTCTGGGGAGGCTGAACAAGTCTTCAGTCATGCTTATGCAAACAAGCCTTACAAAACTTACACTGATAGCCATCCTAGAGTTAAAATTCTTACAGCGGCAGGTATGACTTTGGTAATGTATATTCATCAAAGTCTAACAATTTTTAAGTGGGCAAAAGAAATAAAAAAAGTAACTGTTGGCAAGCCACCTGAATAATGTCAGCCACTACTCTCATGCACAGTAACTTTTTAAGAGATTAATCAGAATGTTCTTAGTTAAAAGTTCTCTGAATAGCTTGTGATGCTATTTTCAGATTCACCCTTTCACCTTAGCTGTTCTTGCTCTTCAAAGGAACATGTCAGTCTTCTTGTCTGTAGCATGGTATATGGATTACCATTTGAAATATTTAGACACTTCTGTTTAGTTAGTTTTGATAAATTTTACTTTACTTATAGAGGTAATTTTTGTGCGCTTATGATAATGACTGTTGACAGACTTGTACATCATCTCCTTCAATTCCTATAGGGGTTGTATGTCACAGACTGCATTATACATGCATCTACTTGCTTTGCTGTACAGCATGTCCTTCCAGGTTGCATTTGCTGCTACATTCTGCAATTGTAAGCAAATGAATGAAAACAGTCAAGCTCATTTCAGTTAGATCAAAGCACTGCAAAACACATCTAACAGCTGTAAATGCTGCTGACTTCTTCTTCTTCTTTCGGCTTTTTCCGGTTAGGGGTTGCCACAGCGGATCACCTGTCCGCTCATGATTGGCAGTGGAGTTTTACAGTGTCGAGTTGCCAACCTGGCGCCCAACCTTCCACAGAAGACACACACACACACACACACACACACACACACACACACACACGGCCAATTTAGAGTGTCCAATCCACCTGCAGCATGTTTTTGGGATGTGGGAGGAAACCGGAGCACCCGGAGGAAACCCACGCGACCACAGGGAGGACATGCAGACTCCGCACAGAAGGCACCCCAGCCGAGGATCGAACCGGAGAACCTCTTGCTGTGAGGCAACAATGCTAACCACTGCACCACCGTGGCCGCTGCTGGCTACCAATAGTTAAAAAGAACCCCTTAATAAGGGATTATACATACAGTAATCATTATGACTTCCTGATAATGTTATTGAGTCTATGTTGTTCTCATGTGTAACACTGTAAGAGTTCAGTAATGTTACTGCATTAGAATCCGTTAATCTGTAGTGAGTAAAATCTGTGAACTTACTTCAGCTTCCTGGATTGTTACAACAGTGATGTCTTCTTTGAGGAACACTTATGCATCCTGATCCAGCTTCAGAAGCAGTATGCCACATACCAGTGCCTTAAAATTATGACTTTTTTTCTTATTCTTCACTGAGCATCACTTTCACCTATATACACAAGTTTTACCTCAAGTACTTAATAGAATAAGAGAGTTTTTTCCTTCTGCCTTACTTCACATCTCAGCTGTCAGAACTATTCCATTACTTATTGGCTCAAACCAGCCAGCAAAGTTTCAGTAAGGCAGAAACCATAATTTCCACCTGCTATGATTCTTTTTCAACTGACATGTATTAAAGTTCTACTCCACTTTGTGTATGAACATGACACCTGGCTGACCATCACCAGCCTTTCTTCAGTTATTGCTGGTTAGGTGCTCATCAATGAATGACAGAAGCCTGTGCCAAATTAGTGTTGGCTATCTGCTTAACCATATTGCTCTTTTCTTGTCCTATACCTGTATATGCATAGCTTGTCACCACTGACTTAGAAAGTTGCATAGTCACCCCTCTAGGGCTTACTGTAGTTGCAAGTAAGTTGCGCCCTTTCAGGATGCAGTATCTAATAATGTCAGGGGGACTGCTTTAACTACCCTGATTTTCCAGTCCAGTATTTAAAGTGGTCATGTCTTCCCAGTGACACACAAAGCAGAAGGCAGTCCTAGTAAAGTGTGCATATGCCCATGAGTTATCAAACTATGGATTATAGGGTAAGTTCTCTCTGAAAGGCACAGCTATCATAGGGGATCTTGTCAATAACATCCCTTTTGAAGTCACGTGCAAATTTAGTTAACCAGCGGGCCATCCCCTCTCTTTTATCATAAACACCTCTGAAGTGAAAGTAAAAACAATTCACTAGACTACTAAAAGGTGACCTGTGTTGGCATACAAGGCATCTTCTGATCCAATACTGATGCCATTTGACTTGCGGATGGGCAATAAATGCATCAGAAATACTCAGTGTGGGAATCTAAACCTCTTCTGCAACATCAGCAGAATGGTTTGGAGGGACAAATATATCTTGCAGAAGGTACCACTACACTGGAACAGACTCCCCATCCACATAAAACAAAGTTCATCCCTGTCCTTATTTAAGCACAGCCTGGATCTATGGATGGGAAACAGACAATTTAATATAACCACAGCACTGCAGCAGCAAAAGCCAATAAATGACCGTACCCTTAAAAATTACGTGCACTGCACTCGAGGAACTTAAAAATATTTTAATTCACAGTTGATTAAGTGCTTTCGTTTCATCCAGGAAACTTCATCAGATTTGTGAGGGCACAGGGTGTGATAATGGATCATTTTAATTATTAAAGAATAAACAAGAAAAGATGAATAACAATCTTTTTTGCTAGATAAACTTGACAATTACAGAACGGATACTCTCCAGTGCCTTTTTTAAAATTATGGGTAATAGGAAAGTAGAAACCTCAATCTTATTTTAAGGGAGGCTGGGCTTCTGTGCTAGAGCACAACACATTTGGAAGATGGGCATTTTTTAATTTTGCTTTTTATTTGTTTACTTATTTATTAGAATTCTGCCCACAGACAAAGGCAGCAGATAGGCATGTACTAGTTTCACAAGTTTAAAAGTGGGATCACTGAGAGGAAATGGACATTGCCAAATGTAGATTTAAAGCTGTCTTGATTAATGGTAGTGCAGCTGGAATAATGCAGTATGTATATAGCCGGTATTTTTATATATTACAAAAAACTATAAACTGCAGGTTAAAAAGCATATTATTTTCATAGACATACAATAGTTGTTCCACCACAACTGCATCACGTTTACCATTCTGTATTATGCATTTCAGGAATGCATAAGTATGGCAGCATTATGTGAATTCTAGATATTCAGCACTGCTTTCAGGAAAGGAAGTAACATGCTGACGCCGGTATGATGGCTTAGAGGCAGACAGAGAATGAGAGTTCCTTTTTGCAACATCATTGACTCATCTTTGATTTGGCTGTCCTGGGAAAGTTGGAGGAGTTGAGGGTCAGATCAGCCAATAACTATCGTTACTGTATCAAGATGTGGGAATGAAGAAAATGCTTTATAAGAGAAGTAACTCTACATTTGCATTAAATGTAAAGTACATTTTGAAAATGCTGAAAGTGTTTTAAAAGTATCAAATCAAAAATGCTTGATTTTTGTGGATCAAAAAAAAAAAAAAAAAAAAAAAGCTCTCCCACCACTGCTTAACAGTGGCTATGTTTTTCTTTAATGTCTTGGCCTCTCTGCAGCAGATGATCAGCAGCAGCCAGTGGTACCCTTCCTCTCTCCAGCAGCCAGTGGTACCCTTCCTCTGTCTTGGATCCCAGGAGTCACTTCTGCCCCCAGGACTTTATCTAATACTTCTTCCTCTTTGTCTGAGAGGGGATTGAGGCATCTCAGTGCAGCTTCCTATTCATGACCACAAGAATGTTTTGTTTTATGCCTTACACTTTTCATACCCAGCTTGCAATGACATAAGATCTTTAATACCAAGAAAGTCTGTCAATGCATACCCCAGTATTTGTAGGCTTACAATATTTAAGAACCCACCTGCCCCCCTTGAACCATGTGAGTCAGTAGAATAACACCACATTTCCTGTCCCTCAACTGACTCTTCATGTGCCAGGCCCGCTAGTTAAAGCCAAGTCATCTGGGTCATAGTCAAGGCTCCATCCTTCTGTGCCACAGGGCTGGCCTTCCTACACAATGAGGAACTGCTAATAGTTAACGATGAGAGATAGACATGTGCACATACACTCAGAGGCCTTTCTCTTCATTTTGATCAACTAACCCACTGCCTGTGCAGTTGTTTCCGTCTTCTTCCAAGCTTAAATCTGATGAGAGAAGAACATAAGATGGGAGCTTCTGAGAAGGCAAAGTGACAGATATTGTCTCACCACCACACCCCATAAAAGGCTGCATTTTGCATGGTGTAATGTTACTCTACTGCCTAGTGTTGCAAAGACATTTTGAAATGTATCAGGACATCACTGGTTTGTCTTGTACTTGCTCAGTTCTATTCGCACATTCAGTAGTTCCATTAAGATGTCTTAAAAAAACATTTTGTGGCACCTGTAACCCACAGTGTCTGTTAAATGTCATTACATGGTAAAAGGGAGTAATAGAAAGGAAAAGTGTGGGTGCTGTGCCTGAGAAAATGTATTACACTGCCTGAGAAAATCTATTACACTTCCTAAATGACTTAGTAAGATTCTGAAGAAATGCTAAACTGCCAGACAGGGAGATTTGAGATGCGGGTTATGTATTAGCAATTAATTTAGCTAAAAGAGCATTCCTGCTTGTATTAGGGAAGCCTTTGCTAAGGAAATCATATGCTACCAATGGCCATTTCCATATAGTTAAATACAGCACAATTCCCTAAGCAGTTACTATACAATCAAGATGTGTTTTTGTTTTTCCATACCTTCAGAAACAGTTCTAGGATGTTGAAGAAATATGGATCAGGGTTAGCTGCCAGCCTCCCTTCACCCAAAAGACACAGAGTTTAAGCAATACTAAGTTGATGAAATGGGTTTTAAACTCATATTAATGTTTTTAGCATCTGAGTTTTAAAGCATCCATATCAGATTTTTGAAACAGAAAAAAATGCCAGAATCTTATTGATCCTTTTCTGTTTTTCAGGTCCCATACATTTAGATGTGTGACAGATACTTCACAGGGCTAAAACACAAGTGTACTCCGTAGATGTTGTTTACATAAGTGAAAGTATCTGATCAATATTCTTGGGCTATCGGTACTCTACCTCGTAGCTGCAGAGCATAGAAGTAGAGTCTATTTCAACAATGGCGGGCTATACTTCAGTAACTTGGCCAGCTTCCTGGCCCCCTGCCCCCCAAAATAGTAAAGTATCAGTTTTATGAATTTTTTCCTGTCCTTGAATTAAACAAATCTATCTTATTCCTTTGGCAAGTAACATAATTACCAGATTAGGCACATCTCCTTTAACGCATATTAATACAGTGCACATTTTGTTATTTTGTGTACATTTTCTTTTTTGATTTGGCAAAACAAACACAAAGCAGTCATTGTGAGCTGTGGCAAAAGAATTTCTCTTTCTCTCAAAAAGGGAAAAAAAAAACACAAATGGAAAGAATGATGGTAATACACTGATCAAGCAGAACTGAGCTCCTGCATTTCAGAGCCTCGGCTCCTGGGCTTGGTAAAATAAAAGCCTGTGCTACCTTATACTGCTTGTCAATGCTGATGTGAGTAATGCACCCCATTCTTTTCAGGAAGCAAGCTGACACAACAATGGGGTTCTGCTTTTCATTACCACATCAGCTATCTGTCTAGTACACCTGCAGTAATTATGAAAGCTGAAGCTATACAACCCACGTGGAACATGGTATATGTTTAAAGAAAATGGTTACTTATGAGGGATTATCATTGTGAATTACAATAAGAATGAAAGCACAAACATGAAAGAATTTACTAAACACAGGGATGGTAAGTTCACAATGGGTACATGTAAGTACTGCTTCATAAATGGTTTTGTGAGAGAAATGGACTGTCACAAGTAGATGCTTGTGTGACAATTAAGTTAATTTAAATGTAATATAACATAAAAACCTTGATAAACTTATTATGGCTGTAGTGAGGATGGTAATAAGGTTAGGCAGCAGTAACAAGGGTGATGAAAAGTCAGCAGCTAGAGAGGAGAAGATTGTGCCAACAAACAGGTTGTACAGTTAAATGAGCACTTACCATAACACGAAATATAGGGAGCAAGATAGACATTGGTTACACAGATGTCCAATGCATAAAAATGCAAACATTAAAGTGCAGCCAAATTTGGTTATGTACTAGTTCCAAGACTGCAGTATCTTTGGGAATTCTCCTTACTCCAAGGCATAACAATTGCAAAGTTAAAAACTTAAACAGCAGGGGTATAGAGGCTACAATGCCATCAAGGGCAGGGGGGTTGGACCCAGCAAAAGCACTTTAAAACATGGCACAGAAGCAGGGTGTCTATTCAAGTTACTGGCAACTTGAGCTTGGGAAAAGACTCCTGTCATTAGTAGGGCTGCCTTGTGTGACAGGATGAAGTGGCTGATGACCAACTCTTTTACTCTGGGGGGAGGGCACAGAGGAAATCTGATGCCTCTACAACCTCTGGTGGGGACCAAGAGCTTTGCAGGACAACTTAAGCTAACACATGGGGTGCAGATGAGGTTCCCAGTTAGGGACATTGACCAGCTGCTGCAAGAGTGAAAGCTCCCCCACTTATTACTCCCCATCAGGTCCCAAGCTCCCTGGACTGAAACAATGAGTACCAGTCAGGTCAACCTTCTGAGGAGTCAAAGGGTCCACCTGGCAAAGAGTAACATCCAGGGTACCTGGTGAAGAGTGTTTATGGGATTCAGGGATTCTCAAATGTGAAAACTAGGGAGAAGAGCCTGAGGCTGTGTGGAGTCAGAAGGAGGTTAGGGATAAATCTTAAAAAAAAGATAGAAAAACACTTCAGAATGGTTACAGTGAGTTGATTTTTGATGCTTTCTTTAAAAGTGCACTTCAGTTTTAGCACTTGTCCATTACACAGATGTTCAGCATTGATATTTGTGAACCAGCCATAAATGTATGATGCAATATATGTCTATGAAGTTATAATATGTAGGTATAAGCCCCTCCATAGTCCCCCTTCAGCCAGTAACTGGCTGCCAGATCTGCTAGTCATATCTCCTAATGGCAGTGGCCTACAGCTACACTCCAGGGGGGAGTATCTGTTTAAATTTTTTACAGGTGGTGCTTTCATATACCAGGAATTTTGCTGGACAGAAACAGCATCAGGCTTCTACTGTTAGACTAAATATATATATATATATATATATATATATATATATATATATATATATATATATATATATATATACATACATAGCCTAGTACCAACCTATGAACCTATCAGCCCTAGGGCCTATACAAGCCTAGCCATAACAATTCCCTGGCTATTTCTTCCCTCACTATTTACTTCCCTGGACCCCTGTCTAGCAGGGCGACTGACATGATCCCCGGGGTGAATTTGCTTTCTCCCATCCAATCGTCAAGGTTCCTTTTGAAGAGGACCAAAGAGGCACTCTGCTTGACATGTATGGGCAATCTATTTCAGAGTCTGGGGAGTCTCTGGGTCAGGAACCTATCCCTCAAGCATGTTTTGTGTATTGTGATGACAAGGTTTAGATCCCTGGAGCGTGTGGCTCTGAGGGATTGGGATTTCTTTAATTGTAGCATGTCCAGCAGCTCTGGGTTTGACATGGCCTTGTATGTTAAGCAAAGATCGTCTCTGAGTAGACGATATGTGACAGAGTATAGCTGGAGTATTTTAAGGCGGTCAGCGTAGGGCATCTGCTTTAGGCCTGTGATTCTTTTAGTGAGGTATTTCTGTGGTCTTTCCAGTTGTTGCAGATGTCTTGAGAGGTACATACCAAACGGGGCATTGTAGTCTATAATGGGTCTAATGAGGGATGAGTACAGTGGGACAATGACCTCCTTTTTTCTGGATGAAAAGCCCTTAGTGATGAGGTGTGCCACATAGAAGGATTTCCTGACTGTTGTGGCGATGTGGTTATCGAAGGTGAGACCACTGTCCACCTGTGTCCCTAAGTCTCTTATCAAACTTTCGGTGTTTAGTGTACTGCCACCTATATGGTAATTCATGGATACATGTTTTTTCCCAAAGGGGATAACTATACATTTCTTGGCATTGAGCTTGAGCCCATGGCTCTGGCGCCAAGCATCTGTTTCTGTAAGGCCCTTTGTTAGAGTATCCACATCATTTGGGGATTCAATAATGGCTCTCAGTTTGCAGTCATCTGCAAACTTTGTTATCCAGAGTCCCTTAGTGTTGGCCTGTACTTCAGAGAAGTAGACGCCAAACAAGAGCGGTCCCAGGACTGAACCCTGAGGTACTCCACTTGTCACTTGTCTGGAGCTGGATTTGGAGTCGGCTACTTTTACAGTGTGGGTTCTATCAGTAAGCCAGTTAGCAACCCATTGGGTGACGTAGGGATTAATGCCCAGCTTAGTAAGTTTATCTATGATTCCAGAGTGGGGGATGGTGTCAAAGGCCTTGGCAAGGTCTAGATAGGCTGTGTGGACCACCTTACCCTTGTCCATGGCTCTGGAGACTGATTCGAAGAAGTCAATCAAGTTCAGGAGACAAGATCGGCCCTTCACGAATCCAAACTGGGTGGGGTCTGGTGTTTGAAGGTTGCCAATGTCTTTGTTTATAAGTTCCATGATAATACGCTCCATGGCCTTGCAGATAAGGCTTGTCAGACTGATGGGACGGTAGTTTCCAGGATCCAAGGTGGATCCCCCCTTGTGGAGTGGGATAACTGTAGCTGTGCGCCACTCAGTGGGCACGAAACCTGAGGTGAGGCTATGATTAAACATGACACTAAGGTGAGGTGCCAGTTCATATTGTAGTTCATGTAGTACACAGCCCGGGATGTCATCTGGTCCCATGGATGCTGTATTCTTAGCTTTGGAGAGTGCGTGTTTTACCTGTGTGGCCGTTATTACCGGAATTTGGCAATCTTCCGGTATTGAGATGGGTCATTTAGGGGGTGAGAGGGGGGTGACATTGGCACTGAATAGATCTGCCAGGATATTGGCAATATCCTTGGGATCAGTATATTTAATGCCATTCTGTTTTAGCTCAGAGCAGATCCGAGCATTGCCATTTAGATTCTTGACATAGTTATACAATGCCTTGTTGTTGTCTTTGGAATCTTTGGCAATTTTATTTTCGTAACTAGCTTTGGAGGATTTTATGCGGGATCTCAGTTTCTTACTGAGGCTGGTAAGGAAGTTTTTTGCATCCTGGGATTTTCCTCTTTTCTGCAACAGTTTCTTCCTTTTGTTGTAAAGTTTGTTTATGGCAGGGGACCACCAGATTGGCTTCTTTTTTTTGGATGAGAGCATCTTGGTTCTATTTGGGATGGCATGATTTATGCATGAGTGGATGTGCTCGTACAGTGCCTTAGTGTAGGATTCAGCAGTTGAACTCTCAGCTCCCATCTGCATGGGTGTCATGAAGTTTGTCACTTCTGACTTGAGTAGCATGAAGTTGGCTTTGGAGAAGTTTTTTATGGAGGTTTCCTTACTGGGGGGTGGGGGTGGAATGTGGATGTTAAGGGTGATTAGCTTATGGTCAGACGTGACTAACGAGGGGGTGACCATAGGTGTGGAGCATCGATTTCCCATGTTGGTAATGACCAGGTCTAGGATATTGGAGCCCCTGGTGGGACTATGGATTAGTTGATCCAGGGCATTGGAATTTATGAATTCCAAGAACCGTTGGGCAAAGGTGTTGGTACATGAGTAGCTTTCCCAGTTAATGGCAGGGTAGTTAAAATCACCCAGTATTAGGGTGTTTACCAATCTTAAAATTTTCCAGTATGTTTAGAAAGGTGTAGTGAGAATCTTGGGGTATGGTGGGGGATCTGTAGCAAGCTACAATTTGGATTGCAGTCTTACCTAGTGTTAGTTGCACCTGGAGAATTTCAGACGCATTGTGTTGGGCAACTAGCCTGGTGGTGTGAATATCCTTGGTGAATATTGACACTCCTCCACCTTTAGTGTTTCGGTCCTGCTTTGGTGGCCGAAAAGTGTGGTAAGAGTTGTAGCCTGGTATTGCAGGGGATGCTCTCTGGTGCCTTGAACCAGGTCTCAGTTACTGCACAGATATCGATATTCTCCATTTTTAGGAGTGCCTCGAGAGAGTGCATTTTGAGGTTTAGACTTCTAGCATTGAGTAGCATTACCTTCAGATTTTGCATGCTTGTACCTGTTACGGTGGTGGTTTTGTTCTTTGAACTTTGCCTAAAAAAGGCACTATAGGGGTGGCAAGAGCCTTAGCCAGTAACCTGAATCCCAGAGGCGACAGGTGCAGACCATCTCCGGCAAAGCATCATGGTCTGTCAATCATGTCGTCCCAGGCAGAGAGATACTGGATCCCCTTTGAATGACACCAGAAGCTTAGCCAATTGTTGAAGTCAATCATTTTGTCCTTATATTGTGGTGGTATTCTGGGCGAAGGCAGGATGCTACTCAGGGCTAGGGTCATACCTGCCTGGGCCACATGATCCGAGAGCTCTTCCATGTCTCTTTTCATGTAGTCCAGCGAGGTACGTCTCAAGTCATTCACTCCAACATGGACAATTACAGAGTCATATTTGTACTTGTTGTGGAGTGAGTTGAGTGCATGCGTTATGTGACGGATCCTGGCACCCGACAGGCAGCTGACTGTAATTTTCTCCTTGTTCAACCTGGTGAGAGGGACATCAGTGTGTCGGACTATAGAGTCACCTATGACTAAAGTGTTAGGTACATTGTCTTGCCTTAGGGGCTGTAGCTCGGTGGCACACAGGTGTTTTGAACTATGTGACACTTTGGTTGTGATTGGTGTTTGTTTGCGTTTCAGCTTCAGAGGTCTTTGTTGCTTGGGCAGGTTAAAGTTAAGGGCCTCTGCATATGTGGATTTAGTGTTGCTATATGTGGGTGTTGGTGGTGTGGGTTTAGAAGGGCTACGTGTTGCTTGAGGTGTAGTGTGGGTGTTAACCTTCTCCTCTTGACTGTCTAGCACAATCTTGGGTGGAGAGAGCTTTGCTTCCATTTTGGCTATGTAAGTGCATCTCTCACAGGTTGTAGTGTTGGGTGGTAGGAGGAGAGGGTTGTCTGTGTACATGAGGCAATTGCTGCATTGCCCCAGTATGCCCAGATTCACACAATATATATGTGTGTGTATGTGTGTGTGTGTGTGTAGCATGTATATGTTGGTCAGTTTCATTTAATTGAATTAACTTTACTCTGGTATCAGCACATAAGTTCTGTCCCTAATACACTGTGTTAACACATCAACAAAGTGTATCGGCCAGTGCCAGTAAGCAGCCTTACTGAACACAGCAAATGTGGATCATACAGATGACCAGATCTCTCAACTTTCCCTATTTTGGAGGAAAATTCATAGGGTCATAGGAGGTTACTAGGCTATCAACCTAGAGTTATTTCAAGCCTAGCCATTTCACCCCAATGAAATACCATAAATACTCTGGTCAATACCCAGGACTGTACTTAGTAATGACTGTCCATGTCAAAGAGGTTCCATTTTCAGGCCTGACTTACCCCTACACATCATGTTCCTATTTTCAGGCTTAATTTGCCCCTGCACAAAATTTTCTGAATCCTCCTCTTCGCACACAATTTTTCAAGCTGCCTAGTACAAAGAAAGCCACACTACATGACAAACATACTAGTGGCAACAATAATTTAAAGAAAGAGGACATGTTAGCATTTTGTAAAACAGTTCATTAAAATCTACATATTTTACTGTCTCTTTGATACTGTGCTTATACTTTTCTATCATTTTTGCTACTCTCTGTTTTTTTAAATACATTTCTGAGTAGTATCCCACATTCCTACTGGAAGCAGGAAGAGCTGTGTGTATTTGGTATTCAGATTTTATGCTAATTATATGTCCAGATTTTGGCTGAATACACCTACTTTTCAGATTTACTTCACAATGTCGAAAGCCGACAATATCTAAGCTGATATTGTCAGCACCACAACATTGAAAGCGCAGAACATCGTGCAGGTAAATGGAAATCTCCGTAATCTCCTACGCTAGTTAGTTTTTATTTTTGTTTGCTTTTTGTTTTTTAAGCGTTATTCGATGTTTTACTACATCGATCACTAGAGGTCGACCTTTAGTGATTCGATGTAGTAAGATTTTGATAACGTGATATAGACGCTACTTTTCAGGAGTTTTTGCTTTTCTTTTTCAGTGTCTGCAGGTTGAGAGGTATGCAGACTGCACTTGTATAGGAAGCCATTAAATGCATGCCAGTCCCCGATAAACACATGGCCCTTGATATAAAAAAGATACAAATAGTATTGCTTATGTTTTTATTTTAATTAACTCATTCCCTCCAGTGGAGCTCAGGAAGCTTGAAATGTAATTCCAGTGGGCGGAGCCTAAGCCTTTTGACAGAATCAAATTATGTTCTTACATTTCAAACAAATGTTCATATTTCTGGAACCATAGGGGTTATGAAAGAAGTATAAATGACAAACTCTTCAGCATAAACTATTGGTAGTATTCTTTAGGTTCAATGTCTTAAACCAAATTTTACAGGTTACAGTAAACACAGTGACTATTACATTTGTAATCTTTTGTAAACAACTTACAATTTCTCAGCAAGCACTCACTTTAAATACATATTGTCAGCAGCATTTTATTCATATATCTTGAAAGCTTTCATATGAGGCTAATGATTTCTGTCTGTTGTATTTGGTTATTGAGATATTTAGAAAAATGTGAAAATTATATCTATACAAATTAATATCATAAAAAACAACAGTTAATATCTATTGTCCTGTACTTAACAGAGGTCATATATTAATGCAGTTGAGTTTGCCACTGTGTAAGCTTTAAAATGAAATATTTTAAAACCTTGTACATAGTATGGTTATGGAATTATTGACGCAAATATAAACAAGCAATATTTGACACCTAGAGGTGTCAGTAGGAGTTAACTGTAGATGCTCCTGGAGGCATTACTCGGATATAATGAGTTAAAAATACAAATGTCTTGAGTATCACCACAAAACATTGCTCACTTCTTTTTCTTTCAGAAAAACTGAGGAGAAATAGAATGCTGCCTGGATCATACTCATCCCTTAATAAACACTAGGTAACACCATATCCTTTCTTTCTTAATAAAGACAAGAAAAAAAGTAGAAGTTCTGCTGTGAAGAAACAATTGCAATAAAAAAACACAGATTCATTCCTTCTAAGAATGCAGTATAGAACCAGTCTAGCTATTGAAGTGTTTGCTTTTGAGCTACATGCCCTCTGGGTAATCACTGCAGTAAGTGATGCATGCAGGTGGGCATATGGAAGGAGTTGGAAATATGCTAGAGGAATGATGTTAGGGTTTAGGAGGCAAGTGTGCACAGGATGATGGATGCTGCTGTACAGGCGATGGAATACATATGCCAACTGCACACTGAGAAGGCATTCAGGCAGCTTCTATGAAAACCTAAGCCTGTGCATGCTGCCTAAACTAATTTAGTATATTCAACACATAGCAGCAGTGCTCTCCTAACCAATCTGTAATTCAAGTCAGCCAAAACAGTGAGAAATCATCATAGAAACTAAAGAGAAAATCACAATAAAATCCAGAAGTTTCTATGAAAGGGAGAGCTGCCTGTATAGGATATGGTGTCCTCTGTGCGCCTCAAAATGCATATTTCTAACTTCCATTTACCATGACATCCCTGAGGAAGCAGAATATCTGACTCACAGCAATGTTCTCATAAAACTATATTTAACATGAAAAGATTTTGTTCGGAACAGACACATTATTTATTTATTTTATCTATCCTTTGCTGACCAGGTTAGTTCCACTAGGGTAGTGGCCTCTTTTCAGGGCAGCCCTGAGGTGATATTTTTGTACTAGGGCAAATGTGGCCAGGGCATCGGGGAACTTCCTCTACTGTTTTCAGCAGGTGCTGTTGAATCTTTGAGTCACTTGCTAATGACTTGTCTTGGCCAACAGTCACACTAGCTCATGAATCTCATATCCTCTCTACATCACCCACTATAATATTCTCTTGTTACTTTATCAACTATCATCCTCTGTCTCTTTCAGTCCTCTTCTATCATCCAGTATAGCTCATCCCTCTGACTCCCAGAATGCATCACACCAGTTTAAATGATACTGCTTTGGCTACTTCGCTTGTACAGATGTTTTCTTGTTACCACAGCTCGGTAAGGTACTAGTACCTCTCTTGTAATGACTTCTTATTTGGGTGTGTATATCACAGTGATCCCTACAAGCAGTTTTATGCATTCAAAGTCCAGTGGTTGTAGTAAACAGTTCAAGTTCTTGTCATCATACAAAGCTCTAGAGTGTGCAGCTTCTATTGCTGTTGCTAGATGTTTTACAAATAAGATGGCTGATTAAAGAGAGAGAGAAATAACAAATATAAGGCATCAATCCAGAAATCAGCAAAAGCCAAAGTATTGCAGACATACATGTGGAAGTAGCGGGGAGACTAAGGCACATATCCCTCTGTTTGAGTCTTCCTTTCCGACAAACCTGCATGAGTAACATGTCAAAACAGAAAGCGCAGTTGTGTACACATCATAAATGTAGATGTACGAGTGTATTCACTGTTGCAGTCATCACATTTGGGTTATCCCTGCCAGGGTAGCCCTCGGCCTGCCCGAATACCAGAGGCTTAGTATTTCTGTGTCAGTTGCTGTCGCTTCAGGACTGATGTCACATTGTCAGTAGTATAAAGTAAAGCAACCAATGCCATTACATCAGTTTTTCTTGCCCTAGCCTGTCAGGAGCCCCCAAGTAAGAGCCAGGTTCTTGTGGAAGAACCCCACCAGTAGAAAATAAATACCAACACTTCCCTTGTAAGGAAAGAGAAGAAAAAGGGGGATGGAGGGAGGGAAACCAGGACAGCACCAGTGAGCACACTCTAACATCTACATTTATGGTAAGTGTACACAACTGTACTATGTTCTTCTTGTTTCACTGTTGCTGTCATCACATTTCTGTTGATTCCCAAAGCTGAGGAAATGGGTGGAGGCAGTCAAGGAAACTAGGGGCTAGCTAGGATGCCCTGCAAGACTGCAGATTCAAACCTTGCCCTGGATTTGGAGAAGAGAGGCAGGTGGTAATGTTTCATAAAAGTGTGAACAGATGTCCAGGTGGCAGCCTCCAGGATGTCCCTGGTTGGCACTCCTCTGAGGAAAGCTGCAGAGGTGGAAGTTGGTCTGGTGAAGTGAGTCCTGACCCCCTTGGGGGGAGGTTTTGCTTGTTGTTTGTAGCAGAAATGGATGCAGTGTACTATCCATTTGGAAATGGTTTGTTTGGAGATGGCTTTGCCTTCTGCCCCTGTAGCAAAGCTAACCAGCAATTGATCAGACTTTCTGAAAGATTTAGTCCTGTCTAGACAGAAACTGAGCTGTCTGTGCACATCTAGAGAGAGCAGGATCCTTTCCCCCTTGTTCTGGGGATTAGGAAAAAAAAAAGGTGGGCAAATGAATGGATTGGTTGAGAGCCACACTGACACCACCTCAGGCATGAAGGATGGGTTAGTCCTGAGGGATACTCTGTCAGCATGGAAGATGATGGAAGGGTTCCACAGCCATGAGTGCTAGCAGCTCGGAGACTCTTCTGGCTGAAGTGATGGCCAGAAGGAAAGCTGTCTTCCAGGAGCAAAATTTTAGCTCTGCATAAGAAGCTGGTTCAAAGGGGGGCAGGGAGAGCTTTTCCAACACAAGGTTAAGGTCCCAAGCTGGGGTTTGTGCTCTTCTGGGTGCCCTCAAGTTGCTAGCCTCTCTTAGGAACTGTTTGATCAAGGGGTGTGAGAAAAGGGGCTGCTCAGTGGGTAAATGAGCAGAGATAGCAGAAGCATACATTTTAATAGAGGAAAGAGGCCACTGTGTAGTAGGTCAGCTAAGTAATCCAGGATGAGAGGGAGGGAGGGCTGTGCCGCATTGGTCCCCTTAGCCTGAATCCAGGTGCAGAACCTTTTCCATTTGTCAGCATAAGACTTTCTAGTGCTAGGGCATCAGGCCTTATGTATAACATCTAGAACCTGTTTACTGAGGTTGGCAGATTGATCTGGGGTTAGGGAATAAGCCAAGCTGCCAAATTGAGTGTCTGCAATTGGGGATTCATGAATTCCCCTTCCCTCTGGGTCAGGAGGTTTGGAATCTGAGGAAGATGCCATGGTGGCAGTGGGGATAGGTTGCACAGCAAGGGGTACCAGTGCTGGTGAGGCCAGTCTGGAGCTATAAGAATTGTCCTTGGTTTTCCTCCTTTATTTTGAGCAGTACCCTTGGAATGAGAGGTAGTGAGGAAGGACAGGGCATCCACCTTCCAAGCCATGCAGTGATGCTCCCTGGTGCAGAATTTACTGTGCTGATGGTTGGTGTGGGAGGCAAAGAGGTCGACCGTCGGGGTGCCCCATTTCTGAGTTATTAGGGTGAAGGTTCTTCTGTTGAGTTGCCACTTGTGTGGGTCCAGAAGAGTTCTGCTTAATTGGTCTGCCAGAGAGTGTTGAGAGACCCTGGTAGGAATTGTGCTAACAGGTGGAGTTGCATGGCAGAGGCTGTGTGCCAAAGGGCCATGGCCAGCCTGCACAGAGGGTAAGAGTGAGTCCCTCCCTGCTTGTTGATATACCACATTACAGTGGTGTTGTCCGTTTTAATCAGGAGAGCCCCTGGGGAGAGAAGGGGATTGAAAGCTATCAAGGCATGCTGGACAGCCATCATCTCTTTTTGGTTGATGTGCAGAGAGATTTGCTGTGGGCTCCATTGGCCCTGTATGCAGCTGCTGTCCAGGTGTGTACCCCAGGCATAGTCTGATGCATCTGTGGTGAGAGTCTGAGCGGCGGGGGGTGTGAGAAAGGTAGTCCCTTGTTGTGGGAGCATGCTGTTGCCCACCAAAGAAAATATTTTCTGAGGCAAGGAATTATAGGTATAAGAGTCTCCAGGTCTTGACAGTGTTGACCCCAAATGGTTTTTAGGTACCACTGAAGTTTCCTCATATGCAGTCTGGCATATGGAATGAGTAGTATGCAAGATGCCATGAACCCAAGAGCTTGCAGGCTCTTCCTTGCAGATAGCTGGGTCTGGTGGCTTGTTGAGAGAAGAAGGCTGTCAGGAAATTTTGCTTTTCTGGTGTAAGGAATGCATCTGGGATGCTGTGTCCAGGATTGCTCCCAGGAATATAATCCTTTGGGTGGGTACCTGTTTGGATTTGTTTTCGTTGACTGTGTACCCTAGGGAGGTTAGTAGGGACTTTACAAAGGTCAGGTGCTTGAGCAACTTTTCCTGGCTGTCTGCCTGAATTAGGCAGTCATCTAAGGATGGGTAAATATGGATATTCCTTTGTCTGCAAAAGGCAATGGCCACAGCTAGACATTTTGTGAAAACTCTGGGAGCAGTAGATAAGCAAAGGGAAGCCCAGAGAACTGTAAGTGTTGAGATCCTGCTCTGAAATAGAGATATTTCCTGCATGATTCCCTGACAGGAATATGGAGGTAGGCCTCTTTTAGATCTAGGGTGGCTAGCCAAGCATCCTTGGAGAGCATGGGTAGCAGCTGCTGGAGGGTGCGCATTTTGAATTTTGGGATCACCAGGAACGTGGTTAGAATGGAAAGATCGAGGATGGGGTGCCAGGTGCCCTCTTTTCTGGGTACCAAAAAAAGTCTGGAGTAGAAACCTTGGCCTCTCTGTTCTGCAGGAGCGTGCTCTTCTGCCCTCATAGAGAGCAGGAAAAGGACTTGGTTTTTGCGCCTCTGCCGCCTGGTTTGGAGGTAGATCTGGGAAACCTTTTGGGGTAGGAAGGGTGTGGGAAGAAAATTTGTATCCCTGGGACACTATGTTGAGAATCCAGCGGTCATTGTTAATGGTGGCCCAGGTGCTTGCGTGAAAGGAGAATTTTCCTCCTAGGGTTAAGTGAAGGTGGGAAGAGGGAGGGGGTGGGGGAGGTGAGTCATTGTGAGTTCTTACCATAAGGGGGTGGCTTACAACTCCCTGGTTTTGAAGTGGAGGTAGTCCACTTCTTATGTCTCTGCATTCCCTGTCACTGCTGTCTGGGGGGTCTGGTTCCCCAGGGTCTGGGCTGGACAGGCTTAATGGGAGCAGGAAAGGAACAGTGCTTGGTAGAACAATGCCTACTGAACCTGGGTGGCTTGACCTGTAAGAAATCCTTAACTGTCTGTATAGAGTTTGCATTTTCTTCCATCTTTTTTAAAACCTCTTCTGCCTTGGTGCCAAATAAGTTGTCTTAGTGCAAGGGGGCATCCAACAATTTAGATTTGACATGTCTGGCATGGGCTGTTCATTAAGCCATGCATGCCTTCAAATGACAGATCGGGTGACTGCTGCCCTGCAAGAATGTTTTAGGGTGTCAAAACCACAGTGTAAGTTCTGCTTAGTCACTTGACTTGCAGAATGCATTAACTCTTGTAACTCTTTAGATTCTGCACAAGCAGGAAAGGAAGACACTTTTTGTTTGAGGAGTTCCATGGTATGTTGCTGAAATTTTAGCATATGGAACTGACAATTTAGTGTTTTGATAGCAAGAGTAGCAGAGGTGTATACTTTTTTACCCTATCTGTCTAGTGCTCAGGAATCCGTATCTGAGGAGGTAGGATTCTTAGCAGAGGTTGCTTTAATTCCTTTAGGCCCTTGAGAAATTACCTCAGGGTCAGCAGTAGGATTTTTAAAAAGAAATTTGTGAGAGTCAGGGACTGTATAGTACCTGATAACCAAACTACCGCCAAACTCCACAGTTCACATACTAGGTCCAAAAAAACACTTCACACCAGCTGGTCAGAACCAATAGCAGCTTTATTCACATAAACCCACACTGGTTTAGCACTTTCTTCCCTACTGAAGGGACTTCATCAGAAAAATGCCATTTCTATAACATAGTCCTTTTATACAAAACCACACCCAATTAAATGATTGAATAATGACTAATCAACTCATAAGGTGCATATAAAATGCCTAAAATATATATTGAATTCACACTACCACATTAAAACACACCACAAAAAAAAAATGCTTTCTTATTGTTAATACATTAAAAATATATTTATGTAGTAGCATAAACATAACTTATGCTATTACTCTAAAATATGCTTTAATTTCAAAATACATGCAATATTTACATTTTCATTAATACCAGGTGGTTAGGTGGCATTTAACCTAAGCTGCCACCTTAACTCACAGATGTCAAGATGCACATCAAGCACCCTCCCCTGGGCATCCTTGATTAACTGCTGCAAAATTAAAAATTTGAAAATGTGGTCCTTAAACTCAAATACGTGCCTACTCAAAGCATTAGTTATTTTACAATTTCTAATGTCCAAAAGGTGTTCATTAAACCTCTTCTTAAACCGTCTATATGTTTTTCCCACATAAAAAGTGGGACATGACTGGCCCTTGGCCAAGTATACCACATTTTTGCTGCAACAATTAAAATGTCCTGTTATGCGAATATTTACACCATTTAACCTAAAGTATTCTGAGGTCTCTGCTATATTCCTACAGCAATTCCCCGTACCACATCTAAAATTCCCTCCATCCTCTAGAAAAGGAATGGGAATCCTCATGTCCCTTAGACTTAAGTAGATTTTTAAAGGCTCTATCCCTTTCTGTAAACAATCACAGGGGCAAACCCCACTTTTTGTGCAATATGATGATACTATAAAAAAATTTCCCAGTTGCAATTAAGGATTCCAGCAACTGCCTCAGCATCCAAATTAAAAGTGATAAAACTGAGTTTTCAATTGGACTGATCTGATTTTACTTCCTGCAAAACCTCCGATCTCAAATTGTTTCCATCTGGCCTACCCAAAATGGGCTTATAAATACCATCTGCCCACTTTTTAACTACTTCATTGGCCACTTTGCTCACCATCCTATTAGGATATCCCCTCTTTGTAAACATTTGAGAAGTAAAGTCCACCTCTGCCTTGAATGCATTATCCTCACTCACCATTCTGGCAACCCTCACAAGCTGCCCCTTAATAATGGACTTTTTTGTAAATAGGGATGACAACTATCAAAATCTATGTATGAATTTGAAAAGGTTGGTTTACGATGAATTTCTGAAACCAATCTACCTTTTCCTTTCTCTACCTTCAAACTCACACCCGAATAAGTAATGTGTTCCATACTGTAATCAAAGGTAAACTTTAAAAATTCTACTGTACCATTAATGTAATCAAAAAAAAAAAATGTAATAGCTCTTCACTGCCATCCCATACAAGAAATATGTCAACAAAAAAATGAGTGTAACAAGAAATATGCCCATAATACTCACTCTTAAAGACATATTCTTGTTCCCAATAAGATATGACATAATATGCAAATATGGGGGCACAAGCTGTCCCCATAGCTACACCAGTAGCTTGCTTAAAATACTGGCCCTCAAAATAAATGTAGTTGTTCTTTAGGACAAGCTCCATTAAAACTACTAGCATATTAACAGTGTCCTGATCATACATTCCCATTTTTAATAACTGAGTCTAAAGCCAACTCAGGCCAATCTCACGTGGTATGATTGAAAATAAATTGCAAACATCAATGGTAACCAAAAAAATGTCATTACAAAGTTGGACCCTGTTTAGTTTTTCCAAAAAGTGCTAGGAGTCTCTACAAATATATTTAAAGCATCCAAAACCTTTTTGCAAATGTGAATCCAAAAACCTACTCATGAAACAGGTCTTCGCCCGCTTACCATCAACTATGGGTCTGAACTTTGGATTGTTCAGGCCTTTGTGAATTTTAGGGATGCCAAATATATTGGACACCATAGGATAGTCATTCCTTATGAATCTGTATTGGTCCTCATTCAACTGACCTTCCAATACCATGTCCTGCAGTCTCAAATCAATGGTTCGATTCATAATGTTGACCTTGTTGAGGGAACTTTCCTCATAAACATCCTCCATTAATAAGGTATTCATGGCACTGGAATAATCAGTAGAATCCATTATCACTAAGCCAGTGCCCTTATTGGGCTTCATGACACGAATGCTTTGATCCTTCACAATTTTCATGAGTAACCGATACTCATCCTTAGTTAAATTATATTCAGCAACCTCTTTTACATGCCCTAACAGCTTCCTAATATCATTCTCACAAACTTTCTCATAGATACCAATACAACTGTTTGTTGGTGGATTAAAAATACTTGGCTTTTTTAATAAGGATCCTCCATCACAGTTTTGAACATTAGCAAACCACATTTTGCAATTAAGCTTTCGTACAAACAATTTAAGATCTATAAGTATTTGTGCCACATTGCCCCTTCTATTTGGAACAAAGGTTAAACCTTTAGATAAATTAGTATGCTCTGGATTTAAAAACCTGCTGGAATAATTGTACATTTTAAAATTACCACTTACATTAGTTATGACATGTGGTACCAAGTGTTTTTCTTCAACAAAGCAATCAAAACATTCAGCTCATCTTGCTCATTACTATAATCGATAGCAGATGTATAACATTGCTGTTGAAAAGTACAAAGTTCTTCACTCAAGCCCTCAGAATATACATTAATAATTAAAAATCCTGATTCAACAGTTTTTTCACCAGTGACCACATCAGGAAATACACATTGCTGCTCACCTTCACAAAACCCCTCAGTTACACTTTCTAAAACTGCACCAGTCCTTAAAAGTCTTGATTGCATATTACTGACAGCCTCCTGTCTGATGCTGTTAATATTAAAAGTACTTACAGCTGAACATTTATTAATCACCAAGTCCATCAATTCCTCCGGCGATAATTCTGACCCCTCTGTGTCTTCGGTCTCGCACCTTGCCTGCTGTAATCCCTCTGTCCATCCCCCGAAAAAATAGGGCTGCTGCTGTTCGCTTTCTCTCAGTTAATTGGAACGCTATAAATCGCCGCCATTCTGTGCCTGTTGCCCCATTTCCTGGTCTTGATATACATTAGGTGATGATGCCTCCTCTCTTCTAACCCCCTGATTGACTTTGACGTTGCCATTATCATGGTTCCCAGGTAAATACGGATACACCTGCCCTTTTTGGTATTCGTTTATATTCTTTTTATTTTGTTACATTTTTGAATTAATATTTCAGAGCTGAAATTGTCCACTTTGTTGAAAATATTAGAATAATTTGTTTGAAACTGCTCAAACAAGTGATTTTTGATAAACTCAGTGTTATCCTCCAAAACTTTAGTTCAACCATCTAATGCTCGCATGTTGTATTTTAGCATTATTTTCATTAAGTCCATCCCTACCTTGTCAAAAAACTCATGTAATTCCTTCAGCATGTCCGGGTTCCTTTCAGCCCTATTAGGATATTTCCACATCCTCAGTCCCCGCAGGACTTGCTACAACTCAAGAATCCTCTCCATGTACGACTTTTCAAGCTGAAGCCTTTTGTAAGCCATTAAGTCTTTTTCTAAAAAAACAAGTCTATCAGTCAATGATATATGCTTATGTTGCCCAACATTACCGGAGACCAAATCTTCATGAAAGTTAAAGCCATTGGCCCTTCAAGAGGTAAAATCCACTCTGGTTCCTCTATGATCACTCCACTTGGGTCAACCGCATTAACTTCTTCCACTGACTGGTTCGCCTGGGAGCCCTTAGCAGCTTGTGTTAAGGGCAAACCCAAGCTACCAAAAATACGTTGAGCTCCATTTTGCTTATCAACCAAGGACTTTTCCTGGGTTGTACATAGCGATCTGCTGGTTAATTTGCTGCAACAGCTCCATAATGTCACTATTAGCTGCAGATCCTTCCATACTGCAGAAGATAAAACAAGATAACCAAACTACCTCCAAACTCCACAGTTCACATACTAGGTCCAAAAAACACTTCACACTAGCTGGTCGGAACCAATAGCAGCTTTATTCACATAAACCCACACTGGTTTAGCACTTTCTTCCCTACTGAAGGGACTTCATCAGGAAAAATGCCATTTCCATAACCCAGTCCTTTTATACAAAACCACACCCAATTAAATGATTGAATAATGATTAATCAACTCATAGGTGCATATAAAATGCCTAAAATACATATTGAATTCACACTACCTCATCAAAACACACCATAATAAATGCTTTCTTATTGTTGATACATTAAAAATATATTTATGTAGTGGCATAAACATAACTTATGCCATTACCCTAAAATATGCTTTAATTTCAAAATACATGCAATATTTACATTTTCATTAATACCAGGTGGTTAGGTGGCATTTAACCTAAGCTGCCACCTTAACCCACATATGTCAAGATGCACATAAAGCACCCTCCCCTGGGGATCCTTGATTAACTGCTGCAAAATTAAAAATTTTAAAATCTGGTCCTTATACTCAGATACGTGCCTGCTCAATGTATTAGTCATTTTACAATTTCTAATGTCCAAAACAATCCAAAGTTCAGGCCCATAGTTGATGGTAAACGGGCAAATACCTATTTCATGAGTAGGTTTTTGGATTCACATTTGCAAAAAGGTTTGGGATGCTTTAAGTATATCTGTAAAGACTCCTGGCACTTCTTGGAAAAACTAGACAGGGTCCAACTTTGTAATGACATTTTTTTGGTTACCATTGATGTTTGCAATTTATTTTTAGTCATACCACATGAGATTGGCCTGAGTTGGCTTGAGATTCAGTTATTAAAAATGGGAATGTAAACTACATTTATTTTGAAGACCAGTATTTTAAGCAGGCCACTGGTGTAGCTATGGGGGCAGCTTGTGCCCCCCCCACACCATATTTGCAAATTATGCCACTTCTTATTGGGAACAAAAATAATGCTTTAAAAGTATTATGGGCATATTTCTTGGATTACATATTTTCTGTATGAGATGGCAGTGAAGAGCTATTAATTTTTTTTTTGATTACATTAATTGTACAGTAGAATTTTTAAAGCTTACCTTTGATTACAGTATGGAACGCATTACCTATTTGGATGTGAATTTGAAGGTAGAGAAAGAAAAAGGTAGATTGGTTTCAGAAATTCATCGTAAACCAACCTTTTCAAATTCATACTTAGATTTTGATAGTTGGCATCCCTATTCACAAAAATGTCCATTATTAAGGGGCAGCTTGTGAGGGCTGCCAAAATGGTGAGTGAGGATGATGCCTTCAAGGCAGAGGTGGACTTTATTTCTCAAATGTTTACAAAGAAAGGATATCCTAATAGGATGGTGAGCAAAATGGCCAAGGAAGTAGTTAAAAAGCGGGCAGATGGTGTTTATAAACCCATTTTGGGTAGGCCAGATGGAAACAATTTGAGATCGGAGGTTTTGCAGGAAGTGAAATCAGATCAGCCCAATAGGAAACTCAGTTTTATCACAACTTTTAATTTGGATGCTGAGGCAGTTGCTGGAATCCTTGGATGCAATTGGTAAATTTTATTATATGATCATCATAGTGGACAAAAAGTAGGGTTTGCCCCTGTGATTGTTTACAGAAAGGATAGATCCTTTAAAAATCTACTTGAGTCTAAGGGACATGAGCATTCCCATTCCTTTTCTAAAGGATGGGGAAATTTTAGATGTGGTACGGGAATTGCTGTAGGAATATAGCAGAGACCTCAGAATACTTTAGGTTAAATTGTGTAAATATTCACATAACAGGACATTTTAATTGTTGCAGCAAAAATGTGGTATACTTGGCCAAGGGCCAGTCATGTCCCACTTTTTATGTGGGAAAAACGTGTAGACGGTTTAAGGAGAGGTTTAATGAACACCTTTTGTACATTAGAAATTGTAAAATGACTAATGCTTTGAGTAGGCATGTATTTGAGTTTAAGGACCACATTTTCAAATTTCTAATTTTGCAGCAGTTAATCAAGGATCCCAGGTGAGGGTGCTTGATGTGCATCCTGACATCTGTGAGTTAAGATGGCAGCTTAGGTTAAATGCCACCTAACCACCTGGTATTAATAAAAATGTAAATATTGCAATTATTTTGAAATTAAAGCATATTTTAGGGTAATGACATAAGTTACATTTATGCCATTACATAAATATATTTTAATGTATTAACAATAAGAAAGCATTTTTATGGAGTATTTTGATGTGGTAGCGTGACTTCAATATGTATTTTAGGCATTTTATATGCACCTATGAGTTGATTAGTCATTATTCAATCATTTAATTGGGTGTGGTTTTGTATAAAAGGACTGGGTTATGGAAATGGCATTGTTCTGATGAAGTCCCTTCAGTAGGGAAGAAAGCGCTAAACCAGTGTGGGTTTAGGTGAATAAAGCTGCTATTGGTTCCGACCAGCTAGTGTGAAGTGATTTTTGGACTCTATACTTTCTGCTCTGGCTTTCTGGGTGCAGGAGGGAGGGTGTCAGAAGTCAAGCTGGATTCCAGGAAAACATCCACCACAACATCCAGGACTGGGTGGGTGGCCAAGGATCTGTGCTGTGGAAGATCTAAGAATTCCCCGAGTCTCTTTTTAGACTGAGGGTAGTCCTGACTCTCCCATTGGAAATGCTCCCTTAAGGTATGAAGGGTTTCTCCAAAGGAAAAATCTTCTGGGGGAGAGGCGGATGGGATGGAATCCTCTGCATCAGAATCCTCATAAGTAGAGAGGGGTTGCATGTCTTCCTATTCAGATGCATCAGATGTATCAGAGTCATCTGACTCTTGTTCAGACAAAACTACAGGGGACAGATATCTTTTCCTTTTTGAAAACAGTAGCTTGGCTTCCCCTGATCAGCATGATAAGGTCTTCTGCCATTTTAAGCATTTGAGACTGAGGCAAGGAAGCAGGTGCCTTATATTGGGTCATCAGTTTCTTGGGTGTGGTTCGTACCCTGGGCCTAAGAAACTCAGTAGTTTTTGAAAGAACGGTAGTCGCAAAAGAAGACATCAGTTTGTGTCGAGAAACGGTAGTGCAAAGGACTTCCTAGGAAGCCAGTGCCTGCTAAGCGGCTCTGGACCCATCCAAGGTAGAGATGACCACAGGATCCTTAGTCGAAGAAGAGTTTTGCGGCATACCGGACTCGAAAAGGGTCTCAGTAGTGGCCTGTGAATCCACAGAAGCGGGCATCAGGGGCTGCAAAAGTGCCTCACTGAGGAATGGAGAGCTGACGACTAGCTTAACGGAAGCATCATCGGTAGGTTTGGACCTGTGTGGTCTCTCTCTGTCTTTATTCTTTACATTTTTTCAGAAGATCTGCTGTCGGATGACTTACCGAAGCCATATTGTAGTTCGAGGACTGTAAGCGAAAATATCTAGCTACAATAAGGGCCCAACAAATATTTCTGGTGATAGCAAAGCACAGAAGTGACAGCAGGGGACGTCGTGGTATGGGCCTAAACAAGTGACGCTGTATGAATGAAAGTCTCGGTGTGGTATTTGCTTTCCACAGGTGAAACAATTGTTAACTTTTTCTGACATTGGTTAGTGCAAGAAAAAAGGATCCCCAATGGGGTACTTAGCTTTAGAAGACTGCAGCTTCAAATCGGAAGATGAAGCTCAGGTAGCGGCCTACAGGCACTTGTGCGAACTGCTTCTGCTTCAGGCTCCACAGCAAGAAAGACTGATGTAACAGTGTCGGCTGCCTTACTTTATACTACTGATGACCTGACGTCAGTCCTGAAGTGGCAGCAACCGACGCAGAAAGACTAAGCCTCTGGAATTCGTGCCGGCTGAGGGCTACCCTGGTAGGGATAACCCAAATGTGATGACTGCAACAGTAAAACACTAAGAACATCTGCTTTGCATCTTTGTGAATTAAGCTGTTAGAAAGAGGAATACAACTTTGACACAGTAGAAAAACAATTAGTTTCTCCACCTCTCTTTAACCTTTCCTGCTCAAAGCACCCATTTAACAATTAAGTACTTAAAGTATTTTGTTTTCTTTATTAATGAAAGAACGTGTTAGACTTAAGGAAAATGTCCTGTATAGCAAACATTTCCCCAGTCTTAGCAATACTCTGCTGGAATATGAATATTCAGATACCTATACTTAAATATAACTTCATTTTTCAAGACACTGAGTGCTGTATTATTTCTTCTCCATATAGGTAAAAGCACAAATATACAGTTGTGGCTTCCTTTTATTAGACTTTCCTGTTGTATCCTGCAGTCTGATGGTGGATTTCGGAGAGTGCTACATCTTTCAAGAGGTTTACATTCGAGCTATGAAGAAAACTCTTTTTCGGCTTACCACTTGTCAGAAATGAAATGTTGAAAACAATGAGCAAAAAATGTAAACACACAAAAAAAATCATTGTTTTTTTGCAGGAGAAAGTACCTCCCCCAGCATCCCCATCCCCTAAATTATATACAACTTCATGGTCTCATCAGAGTGGAGAAATGCCCCCCACTTAAAAAAAAAACAGTGATGATTTGTAGGATAGCCCTTCATGTACATATTAGTTTCTTTTCCTAATTTCTGATAACATTATGATCACCATGAAAGTTTTGAGTGATTGGACTTCCTTATGTAGCAGCTGTCAGGGACAGATGCTTGTACATAAAGGCCGTAAGTGCAGTAACAAGGAGGAAACATTCATTCATTTAAAAGACAGATGCTAAGGGACTGGCATAATAGTTATACTATTATGTCCTTATCTCAAAACTAAAAATGTGAATTTGTTTTCTAATGCTAACTATTGTAAATCACACACAGAATTTGCTTAGTGAAGACATTTTATCGTGCAGACTGTCTAACTCTAATGGCATTTTATTGCTAGATTCTACTAATGCTGACAAACACTACATATGACCATGGATTGGCTATTAACAAGGTAATTACATTTAAATTATTTGAATTATTTAAGACAGGAAAGGCACCACACATTTTGCTGGGTTAACATCTTTCCATAAACATTTGGAAATGCAGGAAGTCAGTTATTTTATTTGTGAGAAATATTAGCCATGCTACTTGGGAAACTGACTGACTTGTTCTGGCATCACTGTGCCTGCTACTTGACCAAAACACACTTTAAAAGTGGTACTCATGGCAGTGGCAAAGTCTAGACTAGTGGAAAATGTAATAGAAAAGTTGAAAAAAAAATCATGGAACAACCTGAGCTAATGCTCATTTAAGCATCAGTTGTGTGATTATTTTGAAAGATTATAGTATTGTACAGTATAGTGTGCTGATATTCAAGCCATGATAAACAAAAATAAAAGGGTAAGGTGACATATTCAGTAACACTCAAGTAACATCTGTAGAGTCTCTTAAGTACTTCAGCTTAATTAATTCTTCTGGTGCACTTAGTAAGAAAGGCCCATGACAGGCTAAAGTGTGTCTGCTGTTGGTTTCTCTTTTTGTAACCCACACTTTGGGTATTTTTGTCTTTCTTTCTACAAATCATATGCTTGGTTGGAATGTATCTTTTTTTATTATTTCTTTTAGAAACACACTGTGGGCCCTAAAATGGCCCTACATCTTATAAAACAAATTGCATGTCTGGTTCAGACATGATGTTTAGATTCCATAGACATTTTTGAGTGCCAAGTTTTTGAACATGTCGACATATGACTGTAACAACACTGAATGGTTACAACACTCATTTATTTCAGAATTAAGTGATTATGGATCAGAGTTTAATGAATAACAAAGAACAAAGTCATGCAGATCTTAAGAAATAGAAATATGCTTTAACTTAAGAATGGAGTCCATTTCCCAGTGAAATAACTAAACTAAACCAAAAGGAGCCAAATGCTTGGTGTGTGGTTTTCAGAAAGTCTTATTCATTTATTTGTTTTATCACTTATTACTGAAGACTTTGTGAGATTGGCAAGAGGAGGAAACAGGATCCCAGTGGAATGAGATCCTTGTAGTTAAGTTATGCCGTTATGTATAAACAAAATGTTTATCAAAAATATTACTAAGTGCAGTGGGTACGTTTCCTGCTCCATTCAATCCATTTGAATTACTGTGGGTCTATGGGGAGGGTACACAGAGCAGGTTACAGTGTTTAGTACATGTGACCTTCTAATGGTGTGAGGTTACCTACAATATACAAAAAAGCTATGATTCTGCTCCAAAGTTGATACCAAGCATCAGTAGGAATGTCTCTGCAGCAACTACTGAAATCAGGTTATGTCAGAAAAGACAGCCTGCTGCTATATCGAGAAATTTCTTTTTTTTTCAAATATTTTTATTTTCGTTTTAGCAAAATTTGTATGTGAACCTAAAAAGACCAGAATCTCCTATCAAAAACTAACCCTTCCCAAGAACAAAGGGGGTCTGAACTTGCCAGATTTCAAAACCTACTACTCTGTTATCAACACTAATAGAATACTGAGAATAGCAGAGTACGACCCTCGGCAAAGATTGGTTCACCGGCCTGGGTAACAACATACTAGAGGCATAGAAAAACACTAGGCATCAATCCCAAAGTGCTTCCCTTCTTAAATAAAAAAGATTTACAAGCCTATAACATAATAGAGCAGCTAAAACATTCTATAAATATAACAAAAACGTTTTCACTCCTTAAATCTTGGACAAGCTATGTTAATACTACAACCCCTCCATAAAAATCCTAACTTAAAAATAAATAACAAGATGCTAAACCTAGACTCCTTCCCTCGGTTAAAGCACAAGAGAATACAAGATATGTACCCATTCCTCAATAGCACAATTCATGAATTAAGAAGTAATCAAAACCTACCTAAAGCATATATAATAATTTTAAGACAAATCAAAGAGGTGTGTTCCAGTTACCTCCAAAACCTTACCATACTCGAAAGTGACATCGAAAACTATACCCTACTTTGGAAGACTATGTTAATGTCAAGGAAAGCAATAACGAACTCATACAAAATGATAGGGGAAATCAAATTCCACAAAGACCTTCTCTTCGCTAATTACCAGTGAAAATTAAAACCTGATATAGATGACCAGCAAATAGAAAAGGCAATCAACTTAACATTGAAAACTATTCCACTTAAACTCTCTTACACGCAACTCATGATTAATAATATAGAGAAATTTCTAGTGTGCATTCTTTTTTGTGAAAAAAAGTGGAATGCCCATTCCATTTTAAGTTCTAGTTCTTCAGTGCACTTGCTACCTTCTTTAACGCTACCTGTTATATGAAAGAACGGGTACAAAAGTGAAAGCTGGCTACAGCTGAGTGTGTACTACCTGCAGTATTTAGTTTGAGCAGTTATCATGCTGGAATTTTGCAAGCCTGTCTCAAATGGAACATCTGACATTCCATTTTCAAGAATGCCCTGAGGTTAACACAACAACCAAGATAAATAAATAACAGATGCATGTTAGACTAAAAACAGAAGGAAAAAAAACAGTGATCACCTTCTTATCATTACAGGGGCTGGCTGACTGATGAACAGCGATAATACTGGTGTCTGTCAACCACCAGACCTGCCTTTTAAACAGCAATTAACACAGAATAACTGGTCTTAAATGAAAAAGATATATTCAAGCATCTGTCCAGAAAGAGAGGCCAAAGAACTATGAGAAAAACAAAAAAGAATCAAAAAGCAATAAAAAAGGAATAACATGCAAATAGCATATTTACCAGAGAACCCTGGTACTATAGATTGTCCACCCAAGATATGCAAAGAAAAGATTGTATGAATCCTATTTAGGCACTTTAGTTTTTGCTTTTAGACTTTAATGCATTTTGTCAAACAAAAGAACTCTACAGCTACTGCACAAAGATGACTTACTGGCTGATTCTGCTTACAGTTGTGGTCAGAGCTGCAGAGGGTTAAATTTTACAGAGCAGTAACAGGGACATAAGTAAATGAATAAGGAACGCAGACACCTGCACAAAGGGATTGGCATCCAGAAAGATGGGGGGGGGGGGGGGTTGAGATGCTGCATACACCAGGAAATGACTTGGAAAGAGGTGGGACTGGAGTATTTTAGTAGTGCAAAAGGGGTTTTTGGATAGGCAAATGCCCCTTCTTCTAAAATAGGTTTTACTGGACTAACAGGCACAAGACACTTGTCCCTAGATTAACTCCACCACAGTCGTATAGTGTTGAGCATTCATTATGGTTACGTTGCACTTGCTTATTTAGAATTGGGCACTGTGCCTGCACTGCTGTTAGAAGCAGCTGCCTTTACCATTAATTTGCCTTGATTGATTATTATTTTCAGCTGTGCTTTTGTTTTAATATATTCATCATGCCATATTATTTGTGGAATGTATGTCACAGTACTGTTTCATTTATACTTTTCACTTATACCTGAAATAAAGTTCTTGTTCTTTCTATCAAAGTTTACTTTATAAACAGCTTTCATTTCTACTGGGATGAGATTCTATTCCTTAGCACATTTCCAGTAGTCATGCACTTTTAGTAATGTTTTTTTTTTTTTTACTTTAATGAATCATATTTTTGTGCCCAGTTTTCTGTCATCCATTCATTCATCCATCCATTCTATGATACCTGCTTTATTGACTTCAGGGTTTTCATGGGAGCAGATGCCAATCCTGGCAAGCAGTGGGCACAAGGCAGACAGCCATGCACTTCCAGTTCATTTAACATTTAATTTACAAACTATCTAAGGGTCTGTCTGTCTTTTATGTTAAGATCTAAGAGATAAGCCCTGAAGACAGCAGCCCAACCATGGAAAAAAATTAATTCATTACTATGGCAGTAATCTGGCCTTTGACCAACATGTGGTCAAGGTAGTAAGAAAATCATCCTGTGCCACTCAACGTATAAGTAAGAGCATGGCATCCAGGTCCATGAAAGTCATAGTGCCACTTTATTTGGCCCTTATCAGACCCATCATTGAGTATAATGCTCCCTTCAGCATGTTCCTGACCAGACATATGCAACAGTTGGAATGCCCACAAAGGTTCCTTACCAGGAGAATCCAGATAAACACATTGTCCTACATGGATCTCCTTAAAGCCCTGTCTCCTATTGGTTTACCAGTTACTGAGAGATAATCTATGCCTGGCATACAAGGCATCCTTGGATCCAGCTCTTACAGACCTTTTACACATCCACAAAAGGAGCAAGAAAGATTTAAACTTTGCTTGTTATCTAAATAAGACATGTTGGCAAGACAGATATGTACCTTAGAGGTTCTGCATGCTGTGGACCAGGCTCTCCAACCATTTGACGATCTTCTTAACTGCCATTCACTTGACTGTCAACATACCAACTATCGCTCCTACCATGTTCGAACAGGAGCCAGACGTTAAACTGATTTTCTATATTTTGATTGTAAACCATATATATATATATATATATATATATATATATATAGTGGATATAAAAAGTTTACACACCCTTGTTAAAATGCCAGGTTTTTGTGATATAAAAACATGAGATCACAATAAATCATTTCAAATCTTTTCCTACTTTAATGTGACCTATACCTGTACAATTCAACTGAAAAACAAACAAATCTGTTAGGAAAAAAATATAAAAAATAAAAAGCGTACAATAAGCTGGTTGCATAAGTGTGCACACCCTTAAACTAATACTTTGTTGAAGCACCTTTTGATTTAATTACTGCAAAATAAACTTTGTAGTAGTATTTACTGTGACTACTCTCACCTTCAGTGCAACTTTTTTCTAGACTATAATAATGAAGATGCCAGCTACAGCATGGAAAGGGACTGTGGCTTGGCATGGGCACCCGGTTATATCCTCCAGGCAGACAATGAAAATGCTTGTACCATCTGTAAAGTTGCTGTGTGCTGGGCAGGAATTACCTGTTTCTACTACTACATCAGCAGCAAAATCATGTGCACCTGAATTTACATCGCTGTGTTTTTGCACGTCACAGCATTTTAAGGTGAACTTTCCACACTCCACAAACCCAGTATCTCATTTTCCTTCTCCCTCCCCAGTCGTTGACTTACCAGACTGCACCCCTCTTTCTCAGATTCCTAGATCTGCCTCTGCATACCCTCTCCTAACAAATGCCCATGATGCCTAGGGACACAGTTGAAAAAGATTGCACAGCTATGATTATAAAGGCCCTGGTGGTCATTAACCTGGTGTATACCTATGAGCCTATATACTTATTAACCCAAATAATCAACCTCCTAACAAGAAAAGAGAAATCCAGTAAAAGGGCTAGCACACTACAATGGAGTAATAAATCAAAAACAGACCACATTAACTGTTGGCATCTCAGCAGACTCTGTTACTGACCATCATATCATCTTTGTTATTTGGTGCCAAACAGAACTCATTACATGTGTCAGATAACACATTGTGTATATCTTTAATAAAGTAAATGTAGACTACCTTACATAGCTAGTCTAATAGATAGTTGGTGGACCTCCAGTCAACCTACCAACATCAGAAACCGCAAGCTGTTTTTGCACCACAATCAAAGATAGCTTCAATAGTTTAACCATGCTAAAATCTAGTACAGTGAAAAATGCCTACCAGCTATGGGTGAGCCCAGAGCAGTAGTTTGCTATCTAGTGCACAGATACATTCACCAATCTGTCACCCTGAACTCTAAAGGTGAGGGTTAAATGAAAAAAAAAAGGTCTACTCTGTTCCCCAATCTGGTGCTCTAACATGAGTCTCTCTGATACCATCCACTAAGTGCTTCAGCACAGACAGCAATTACAGTATCTGCAATAATGTCTGACTGCTGGTACTACAATAAAAATAAATGACAACTGACAATCATGACCCCTACCTGCTTGCACCCAGGATGGCTACCTCCTTTGTCCCACCCTATTGTACTTCTAGGTGACTCCCCAATTAAATACAGGTTTGACATAAAGTAAACAAATACTCCCTCCTAAGGAGTCCTAGAATAATGCAAACACTCAAGTAATGTAAATGTACCATAAAATACCACCTCCAAAAATTGCTTTAAGCAGATACATCTCTTAAATGCCTCTGATTTTTTTTCTAGCAAAACAACCTGCAGAAACCAAGAAGCAGCACTATCCCTCATAAGCCTTAAACTCTGCTGACAAGGAAAATGCAGAAATATCTTTGCTGGGCTTTGCAGATGTTTAGCACATTGCACATCAAAAATTTGCATGGGTAGCAGCAATGTACAGGGTGTTAGTGATTCTAAGACAAAGAGAGGTCTCATAAGGGGCAAAACAGTGCAGTATGCAGCACATGTTAAGGAATACATAATGGCATGGAAATTAACTACATGCAAACAAGGCACACTACATCTGAAAATGTCATATCAACATGGTGGAACAGTTCAATAACTTATAAAGATGGTGTTTGATATATCACCATCTCAGTGATCAGCAGATCATGTCGATGGGGTCACAGTTGCAACTGACAACAGTGGGTGAGATTAAGTTAATATAATTGCTAATGAGTTCCATTAACTCCTAAAGTTGTATCAATTGTTCCAGGAGGTAGCTATAGTAGAACTTTGCCGTGTCTGCTTTCATCTGGACAGAATATGTGGATTAATAATACCAAGACAGGGAAATGGGGTGTTGGTCCACAATACACATCAGCCCTACCTCACAGAAGGACCTCAAACCATTCTAAGGTAGAACCAAAGCATCCTCTACGACTACAAAAGAGAAATGTTGGAAATATTTCACTCTCTGCATCTATGCAGCCTGTGGAAGTATTTTGGTCAAGCCAGTTCCACACCAACCACTTGTTCAAAACTTACCCACTGTCACAAGAACCATGTGTGGCAGACAAATGATCCAGCCTAAGAAACTTGTGGGATTCTACCACAGCTCTCTAAATCACAGCACATCACAGCATATACCATCTCTCTGCAAAAAATCAACATACGATCGGGAAAAATTTGCAAAACCAGAACCCAGGCTCGTTCAGTGGGGGTTAGAAACCCAAAATCAAGGAAGAGGGAGCAATGTATGTATGTGTATCAAATCACATTTAATGAAAAGAGCAAAAACAAAAGATAAAACGTCAAATGGTGAAGTGCTTTCATCCTTATTAAACTAGTAGGACTTCATCAAAACCATGAATGAAATGAAGTCATTGGCTTATAAAACATCATAGCATATGTGACAGAAGGAATACAAAAGCTTAAAGTGCCAACATGAGAACAATGATACCTTATAAAAAAGACAAGTGTATACATGCAAGAAAAATTATAATTGTACACATATTTAAATGATCAAAAAGCAGAATTAATAGACTGTTGGATTCATTGAATAAAAACTGTTGATAAGTAAAACTGTTACACAGCCAAAATTGTAAGTTAATAGATGTAAAAAAAATAAATAAATAATATAAAACAAGACTAACTCCTACAAGCTGGTAATAAAAATGGAGGCATATTACTTATCAATATGTGTATAGAAATATGTATTTTGTGGAAATATTGCTGAATTGTGAGTCAAAGGATCAAATTTAAAAAAACATACTGAGTGAATATTATTAAAAAATACAATTTATAGTCATAAAGTTTGATTTAACATTCTAAAAATCAACAAATTCACAACTTAGCTGGCTTTAACTTTAAAACTAGATTGACTGGTATATGTTCATTGAGGCCTGGTGTGATTGACTGGTATATGTTCATTGAGGCCTGGTGCGATTGACTGGTATGTGTTCATTGAGGCCCGGTGTGATTGACTGGTATATGTTCATTGAGGCCCGGTGTGATTGACTGGTATATGTTCACTGAGGCCAGGGGTGGCTGACGCATTACACATTAAACTGCCCCAACAATTCCTTATATTCAGTACGGTTCTCCCAATGGCCCCCTTGTTCATCCAGAGTCACCACTTCAGTGATACCAAATTTAAACATTTTGAAATTATTGCACTGTAATGATTGTTTGTTTATACAATGCATTGTTAGTGTTTCCATTGTAGACATAACAGTGTTCATAAATTATTTTTTGAAGGAGTCTTTCTGTCTTGGCTATATAGAAGGAGGAACAGGTAGAACAGCTGGCCAAGTAAATCACTCCTGATGTCAAAAAATTACTTTTTATAAAACAGACTCTAGAAGTACAGTAGTTGTTGAGATACAAGTAATCCTGTTCTGAAATATATGGACACTATCGACAGGAACCACATTTACTAGTACTGCTCTTATAATGTGTGTTTTTGTGTTGTCTTCCAAAAATTCCTTTTAGGATCTTACCCATTTCATATACAAAACTGGGTTCATTGCCCACTATCTTAACTATCTACATGTGATTTACCATGCACCCCTAACTAGTAAAAGTCTTTTGTATACTGGCTGAAGTCAGGTCGTTGCGACAAGCAACTCCCTCATGTTAAGAATACTGTAACAGAGGAATAAAAGGACATGTTAAGGTATCTTCTATGCTGATAATTTGAGGGTTTACAGGTTGGGGTGCAAAATCTTTTCCTTGTCCTGCAACACTAGGTCCAATCTCTGTGGCAGTTGTCATGGACTCATGATGGTTAAGCTGAACAGCAGAGGGTACCAGTGCTGCCTGGGCCAGTCTGGGGCTGTTAGTGTTACTCTTGGCCCCTCTTTCCTTATTTTTAGGAGCACCCTGGGGAGCAAAGGAATTGGAGGGAAAGTACAGATGAAGAGGCCTGTCCATGGGAAGGAGAAAACATCTGTCATCCAGGCGGACTTCTTTTTGTCTGTGGAGCAAAACTTTTTCAATTGGGTGTTTTCCCTGGTGGTGAAAAAGTCTTTTTGAGGAACTCCCTATTCTTTGGCTATACTGAGAAACATTTCCTGATGTAGTTACCAGTCATGGGGGTCTAACAGAATTTTGCTGAGGTGGTCTGCTAGTTGGTTGTGCACACCTGGCAGGTATTGTGCCAAGAGGTGTAACCCCACAGTGTGTGCTGTTTACTAAACATCCATTGCTAGGCAGCAGATAGGGTAGGTGCGAGTTCCCCCATGTTTGTTGTACCACATGACTGTGGTATTGTCTGTTCTCACTTCTAGCAGCCCTGGTTTCCATTTCTCTCTGAAGGCTACTAGTTATTTTTTGGACTGCCATAAGTTATTTTAAATGTATGTTTTTGTCTCTGAGCTTGTAGTTCCACTTCCCTTGAGTCTGGAAGTGGTTGAAGCGTGCTTTCCAGACTACCTCTGAGGCATCTTTGGTCAGTGTTTGCTTCTGGGAAGCTGAATGTGAAGGACACACACAGCTTGAGGGTGCACGCTTGAGCCCACCATACAAGTTCCCCTTGAAGTAAGGAATCAGTTTGATCTTTTTTTTTTTTTTAAACAAAAAAAAACATCTTTGTTAAATTAACATGTATGACATAGACAATCTTACATTTGTATAAATGAAAAACAAACCACATTGACAATTTTAGTTGCAAACATTATGCATCACAGACCCTGTTGAGACAACTGTAGTTGCAAATATTATAGATCACTTCTAGTATATCCAGTCATTATCAATTAAGTATTACATAAGTCATTCAGATCCTGCCTTCTTTTAAACCTTATTCCTCCTCTGCATATAATGTTCCCACAATTCCAGGTTTTTCCTATGTAATTTGCTCCTTCCCTTTTATAAAGATTCCAAGTCCAGTTGCTTTATCTCTGTTACTACTTCTAGTAAAGATGGTTTAGACTTTGATTTCCATTTTCCAGTAATTGTTTTTTGGCAGCCACCATAATTAGACTCAGCAAGGCCACACTATGTCTAGGCAAGTCTGATTCTGTATCGTAGCTCAAAAAGATTATTTCCTTAGTTACACCAGTTTGTTCGCTTAGTATCTCTGACACAGCAGTGTGCAGGGAATCTGTAAAGCCTGCCAACTCATTACACTCCTAGAAAATATGTTCCTAATTACCTCTTCCCCATCACACCACCAACATTTGCTATCTACCTAAGGAACAATTCTTTGGAGTGTACTTGGGTTATAAAAATACCTATGTAAAGACTTCCAAGCAAAAACCCTAAATCTTCTAGACATTACTGCATTTTGGGTAGATGCACATATATCCATTCACTGTCTCTTTGTGAATTGCTTATCCATTCCCTCTTACCAGTGCTTTCTAAGCTCTTCTGATTGATTCTTATAGTTGTCATGCAATATTGTATATTCTCTACTAATTATTCATTTTTAATGGCAGCATCTATTCTGGATTCTACTAAAAATTCTGCCAGTGCCGGTCTTTCATTTAGAACCCCCCTATTTCTTTCTCTTTGCCTATACTCTGCCGTCCCTATCAAGGATTGATATCAACCTCAAACCTGCAGTCCAAATAAATTCTTGTCATCTTCCCATTCTGTCACTTTTCCCTTTCTAGTTATTTGCTCCCAGTACCTTGGATCCTTTGCTACTTTCTCCAGTAAATTCCAGCTCCCTCTTCCCTATCATCTGTATACCTAATCACAGTCATCCCTATTGGCAGAATCTCTTTTCTCCATTACAGTGCTGGCTTAGTTCCTAAAATACTTTCTGCTACTTTATGAATATAATATTCTGTATGATTATTATTTTTCTCCTTAAGGGTCTGCATCCAAAATCACATGCTCTCCTTGTTTCTTGAGCTTCTCCCCTGTATCATCATCCCTTTCCACTTTGAATTATACGTTTCTGCTTGTACTATGTATAAGATCCTTAACTGTGTAGCTCTGAAATACCCCTTCAAATTGGGAAATCCGACTCCACCCTGTTCTACTAGAAGAATGAGCTTGTCCCACTTGACTCTCTCCGTCATCCCCTCCCAGATAAAATCCTTCAGCTCTTTTTTAACTGCTACCCATAACTTCCCCTCTGGCTGATAAAGGAATCTGTTTGATATTCATTGAGAGTGGCTGTACATGCTGGCACAACACATTTTTTATTGCCTTCCCTATAAGGGATTGATATCAGAGTATTTATTTATTTATTTAGTTAATTTGTTTACCGGGAAAGTCTGACTGTTTCATAAGGTACCCATTTTCAGCCGAGGCCTGGGGAGAAAAACCCCAGATACATATGGTTAACAGAATGAAAAACTAGACAGACAAAATAAAGTCATGACATTCAAACACAACATTTGAAAAACTACATGTTAGTTTGCCAGAATAACAACTCAAAAGACATAATAAAGTCATAGTGTTAAAACATACATTATATGGAAAGTCTGATAATAGGAAGATGCAGCATTATTACCATAACAGATGATTATAATCATTATTAATATTCTAGAGGTCATGAAATATGGTAACAGATTACATTGGTGAAGGTGTAGGATAGTATGAGTAGAGAAGGATAGGATGTAATAGAGGGGATAGTAGGAATAGATGTGGAAAAGGTATGACTGTAACCTCAGGAGAGTATATGTAGAGGAAGGGAGGGTACGTACGGTAAATTAGTAGTGGGAATAGAGAGAGAAGAGATAGAAAAAGGTATGAGTACCTCAGCCTGGGCTCATACAGGAGCAAATCCAAGCTTTGTTGAAGTATTCTTTTATACAGGTTTTGAAGGAGTGCAGGTTAGTAGCAGTTTTGTTAGTTAAAGGAAAGGAGTGCCATAGTCTAAGGCCTGGTGTTTTGTAAGGTTCATAAGTTGTGAGGAGATTTTCGCTTTCAGATCTGAGATGTTTATTTGGGATATAAAAGTTGATTAATGTGCTAAAAGCAGGACAAACTAGTGGGATGTGGATGATTTTGTATACCATAGTAAGTTGTATGTGGTTTAGGGGGAGTTCAAGCCATCTTAGTGAATATGGGTCTTTTCAATGATGAGTTAGACTGGTTGCGCTTATGGAAATTTGGCAATTTTGTTACAGCAGCTTTCTGTTATTTTTTGTTGAAAAGTATAGATAAAGGGAAAGGGATGGGTGAAACTGAATGAAAGACCTGCACTGGATGGTGTTTTAATTGAATCTAGAATAGAAGCTTTGTTAAAAAGAGATAATTTAATAGGGCATATAAAATATTGCATGATAACAACAGGAATCAATCAGAAGAGGTCAGAAAAGACTGGGAAAAGAGATTAGATATGTAATTCACAAAGAAACAATGGGAGGGCATATGCATGGCATTCAGATACGCAACAACATCTAGAAGATGTAGGATTATTTCTCGCAAGTGTTTGCGTAGATACTTTTATACTTCAGACTTCAAAGTTTTTGCCTCAGATAGATGGCAAATATTAGTTTGATGGGGAAGAAACATATGTTTTGGGAGTGTGATGAGTTGGCAGACTTTTAAAATTCCCTAGAGTACTGTGCTAGGAACACTGGGCAAACAAATGAGTGTAACTAAGGAAATTATATTTTTGAATTGGCATACAAGATCTGAATTGCCTAGAGATAATAAGGCCTTGTTAAACTTAACTCTGGTGGTTGCCAAAAAAAAATGATTACTAGAAAATGAAAATCAAAATCTAATCCAACCATACATGAAGTTGTGAATAATTCTAACAAAAATAAAAAAAGAACAGGAAGTGGGATCTTTACAAAACGGTAGGAGTACATTACATAGAAAAAAATGGAAATTGTGGGAACAATACATGCAGAAACATGTTTGGAGGAGCGATGAGGTTTAACAGAAGGCAGGAATTGAATAATACATGTAATGCTGCTTAGATTATATCGTATGCAACAACATATGTGATATCTAATGTTTGTAAATGTGAACATGTTAATATGGCTGGATTACTTTTACATAAATGTAAGTTTGTTGCAAGTTATAAGTCAATAAAGGTGTCTTAAAAAAGGTAACATAAATAGAAAGTCTAGTTATTCCCATAAATAGAATCAAAAACATTTTTTCGCAACTAAGCATTACCATATTTGTGTAAAGTTTGGCACAGGCAGCACTCATGGTCAAATTCTTCTGGCTGTAGTACTTGCCCTCAAAATAAATAAAATGATTATATAATTTCTATCAATTCCATTAGAAGCCTGATAGTTGTATTATGTAAATGTTCAAGCTCTAGAAGTAATGAATGAAACCATTCCAATCCTATAGCTGTAAAGACGTCTACCATATCAGCTGTCAAAATCTAATGCTTTCATTATTCTCCTGCTGTGTGAATTTACTCAAAACATCCCACAAATATTTTAAAATATGTTTATTTATGTATATTTCTGATAAGGTTCATTACATGGGAAAGAGTTTTGACATATTACAGGACATTGATACATATTTACTAGTTTCAAAGAATGAGTTGGTAGACACTGCATACAAAATTATAAATTTAGTTTTAGATGATTCTGTCTCCCAAGGTTGTGCATCTCTGGATTGGCATAATTTTTTTGGTTAACAAACAACAATGTATTCCAGCACTTTTTGGTTTGATGATGTGGAAAAGGTATGAGTGTGACCTCAGGGGAAAAACCACATCACCAACCCCCCCCTTACAGGTTGACTATAGCAGACTTCTCTCCTAACAGTTTTAATTGACAGAATTTTAAAGGGCTATCTGTTCAACTATAAACATATTTTAAAAGATATGTGGGATTTTGAGTAAATTCCACAGCAGGATAATAATCGATATATTATTTTTTTTCTTTCTTTCTTTCTTTCTTTTTTTTTTTGACAATTGACGTGGTAGACTTATTTATATGTGTTCCACATGAGAAAGCATTGGAATTCTTTCATTCATTACTTCTAGAGCTTGAACATTTACATAACACAATTATTAGGCTCCTAATGGAATTGATAGAAATTATATTATATAATAATTTTATTTATTTTGAGGGTGAATAGTACAGGCAGATTAGGCATGTGGCCATAGGAGCAGCCTGTGCCCCCATTTATGCAAACTTGGTAATGTTTAGTTGTGCTTGCCTTCTGTGGAGGTTGGGTGCTGGGCTGGCAACTCGACAGCAGAAAAACACCACTGCCAATCAATCTGCATACCGGTGATCTGCTGTGGTGACTTCTGCAGACCGGTGATCTGCTGTGGTGACTTCTGCAGAAAAACACCACTGCCAATCAATCTACAGACCGGTGATCTGCTGTGGTGACTTCTGCAGACCGGTGATCTGCTGTGGTGATCCCTAACTGGGAAAAGCCAAAAGACATTGCTTTTCGGTAATGTTTAGTTGGGAGAAAAATATGTTTTAAATTTTCTTCATAGGAATAACTGGAACTTCTATTTACTTTACTTTGATGACATTTTAATCCTTTGGGTTGCACCTGAGGCCAATATACCTAACATTATAGACTCTGTTAGTAAGAGTACTGTCTTCCTTAGGTTTATATACACATTCACCAGAAACAATGTTGACTACCTAGATGTCACTATTATTAAGAAAGAAAATCATTTTGATTCCACTGTTTACCAGAAACCTACATACTCAAATACATTTTTACATTACAAGAGTTGTCAAACTTTTATTTTTTTAAAAAGAGCATAATTAAAGGTCATCTGGTTAGAGTGGCAAAAATGATTTCTTATTGCTCATTTGCTATTGAAAGAGACAAGTCAACAAAGTAAGTTCGGAGGTAAAAGCTAAATCACTGTTGACCCACCAATCACCAAATGATGGGAATTTGACCAACAAGGCCAACAATAAGACATTCACTAGATCTTAAATGTGAAATTTTAATAGTGATTCTAATTATTATTAATGAATTGCAAAAAATAATTGGAATATTTTTAAAACAGATGAGCAGATGCTTAAGATACTGGGTAATGAACATAGTTTTGTATATATAAAATGGGTATGAACGTAAAAGGAATTTTTGAAATACAATGCAGAAACATATGTAATAAGTGAAGTAAATGTGGTTCCTGTCGACAGTGCCCACATATTTCAGAAGAGGAATATTTGGATCTCAACAACTATTGTACTTCTAGAGTATATTTGTTAAAAAGTAAGTGTTTGATATCAGGAATGATTTACGTAGCCAGCTGCTCTAACTGTTCCTCCTTCTGTATAGGCAAAAATAAAGACCCCTTCAAAAAAATAATTTATGAACATTGTTATGACAGCTACAATGGAAACACTAACAATACATTGTATAAACATTCAATACAGTGTAATAATTTCAAAAAGTTTAAATCTGGTATAATTGGAGACTCTGCATGAACATGGGGTGCCACTGGGAAAATCATATTCAATATAAGGAATTGTGACAGCCTAAGCTGTATACCTCAGCCACCCTGGGCATCAATGAACGTATATCAATCAGTTGTTGTTGTTCTTTCGGCTTTTCCTGGTTAGGGGTCGCCACAGCGGAACTCCGGTCCACTAATGATTGGCAGTTGATTTTTAGAGTGCCGAGGTGCCAGCTTGATGGCCAACCTCCAATGAAGGCACGCCCATTTACGCATGTCTTTCGAACGCCACTCGACTGTGGGGAGGACATGCAGACTCCACACAGAAGGTGCTCCAGCCAAGAATCGAATGGGAGAACCTCATACTGTGAGACGACAATGCTACCGCTGCACCACCGTGTTTTCAAATGTATATCAATCAGTGAATATGGTTTTAAAGTTGACGGGAGCTAAGCTATGATTTTGTTGATTTTAGAACATTATGACTATAACTTATATTTGTTTAAAATACTCAGTATGGTTTTAAATTTGCTCCTTTGTCTCATGATTTAGCAATATTTCCACAAAATACATATTTATATGTACATATTGATATATAATTTGTCGCTCTGTTTTTTATTATCAGTGTATAGGAATTTGTCTTGTTTCATTTATTTTCTTACATCTTAAATTAGAATTTTGGCTGTGTAACAGTCTTACTTATCAACAGTTTTTATTCAGTGAATCCTACATTCTATTAATTATGCTTTTTGACCCTTTAAATACTATTTGTATAGTTATAATTTGTCTTGCATGCATTTACTTGCCTTTTTTATAAGGTATCATTGTTCTAACATTGTCACTTTAAGCGTTTATATTCCTTCTATCACATGCTCTGTGATGTTTTATAAGCCATTGTCTTCAATTATTCATGGTTATGATAAAGTCTTACCGGTTTAATTAGGCTGAAAGCACTTGACCATTCGATTTTTTATCTTTTGTCTGACTCTTCATTAAATGTGATTTGATACTCATACATTGCTCCCCTTTCCTTGATTGTGGGTTTTCTAACCTACCTGATTGTGAGCCTGTGTTCTGGTTTTGAGTTGTTTATTGGGGACCGCAAATACAGTACATGTTAACATTTTGTGTTTTATGGGGGAAAAAAGAACAAATAAATGTTAATCAAATGCATTTCCATATGATGAATGTCAAGCAGTACAAAATTCAACATTTGTACTTGTTAAAAAGGATGAAATGGTGCAAACTACCACACAGTAAAAGGCGTGCCATTATTTAATGTCCAGTTTTGTCACTGTTACTGTAATCACAGTGAGAATGTTGGGGTACACCAGCAGGAAAATCATGTACTTTGGTTGCTACATTTGCACTCTGTGTTCTTATTGTTTGTGGATGACTAGATGTTCTATTGGGTTATTAGTACAAGTGGACAGAAGATAAGTGCATCTGTATTTTTATAAGTCTGATATTGTTGATTGTAGGGATTCTTGCACTGGTTTGCACTGCAGCTGTAGTCTGAATACTTTGTAAGCAGCATCAAACTGCTGCAGACAGGGGATAAAAGGGAATTATCCCTTTGTAGGCATTTGCCCTTTCTGGTGACTGGATGGACTGCTCCAGAAAATGTCGGTCCAAGGAGCAGTGAGATGTTAGAGTATGTAACACACACATACAGAGCAGACCACCCACATGGTCTAAAATGTCAGTGGACTGTCTCAAGACCCACTGCCTAGGCATACAGTGGTTTTCCAGGAGATTAGCCACAATAAGAACAGAAACATGGGCCCCATCTCTTACATAATCGAAACACGCACAGCACACAGTCAAGCAGTTGGAACCAAAAGGTTATATTAGAAACTTAGAGAGCAGAAATAGGTCTGAAATGTTTTGTGGAAATTGTTTTATCAGCTATACAAAGTGTAGGCTACTGTGTATAGAGATCTGTTTTTTTAAGATGCATGAACTTTACTGCTGTAAAGCCGTCTGTATCAGTCAGCCAGGCTTCTGTCTCACCATCCCATGGTAATGTTATTTTGTTTCCTAAATCTGTTACAAATGGCATCTTACAGTGGCTATCACAATACTGACAGTCAGGAATAAAGAATGGCTTACCACTTGTACATATGAGTAAAGTTACTGAGAAATAAAGAATTAAACTACTTGGTTATAGTCTTCATAATCTATGACAAAACTGACGTTCCCTATTTAAATGAGACCAGGCAACTGAAGCAGAAAAAAGTCATTTTTTTAAAGGCCAGCCTTGTTGGAGGTCAGTAGTGATATAGTGCATTACAAACTCTGGGAATCAGTGTTAGAATTATAAATAACTTTTGAGAGGCAATAATTGAAAGTGATAGTTTAATGCTTTTCAGTGTCATGCCAGTAACTGATAGCTATAATAACTATAATGAGAATCATATAATGCAAATCTGCTGGGAAATGAACCTAAACTTAAAAATATCAACCAACATTCTAATCACTGAGCTGCTTAACTTAGAAATCCCAGTAGATCCTATTAATTCTTTCTCAGTACAGTTTATAATTTGCCCTATACTGGTTGATATGGCTCCGATTAAATCCTTCTTTATAATGGGTCTATACCACGTGGTCGAAAGCTAATAATAGCGAACGACCACAACTTTGAAAACACCGGAACTCGAAGTTGTTATTGTGGGGTCACACTACAGTGTAGATAGGGGGTACTTGCCCTTTCCTCACTGTAGTGTGATCTTGGAGTTGGTATATATATTTAGCAGGGGGTGTGGGGAGCGCAGCCCCCCACAATTGCAACATCGAGTTCCGGTGTTTTTGAAGTTGTGGTCGTTCGCTATTATTAGCTTTTGACCATGTGATATAGACCCCATCATAATTAGTTCTAGCTGTAGCGTATACAGTACTAATAGATGAAGCCAGGAGGAAATGAAGCATGGCCAAAAATGGCATTGTCAGGCCCAGTGGCCTAATGGATAAGGCATTGGCCTCCTAAGTCCAGGAATTGTGGGTTTGAATCCCATATGGGGTTATATAATCTTGATGTATATTTGGCAGTCTGTCTTCATTAGGAAGAAGAAGAAGAAGAATGGAGACTGGTCAAATAACAATGTATATCAGCCTCTTAAGAGCAGGCACTGTGATTTGTTTTGTCACTTTGACAAACTGCTTCTTAAAATGACACTTGGCTAACTAGTTTTCACTCTTTTTTGATAATAAACTCATCACTCTTTAGCAATAGCTTACTATTTCCATCATGCAGTTAGCTGCCGGACGTCAAATCATCAAAAGTAGTTTTGGTGAACACACACACACACACACACACACACACACACACACACACACACACACACACACACACACACACACACACACACACACACACACACACACACACACACACACACACACACACACACACACACACACACACACACACACACACACACTTTTCAGAAACCAGCTTCAGCAAATATTAAAAGAAATTCTTTTGCAGGGGGGCAAGCATGCATCCCCATGTGAGGGGCCCCATACGTCACAGAATTATAAATACCAATACCAACTCTGGGTCATACAACAGTGGAGAAAAAGGCAATCTCCATTGTCAGAAAATGTAGTTTTGGTAAACTGCTTTTCATTTTTTGTGTTCACCAGAACTACCTTTGCTGACCTGACATGCATCCTAGCTTACCTTATAGCTTGATCATGCATTGCTGAATTTAAGAGCCATTTAGATCCTATGATTTCCTTCTGAAGGCTGTTCCATTCATTCACCATCACCTTTTTATGAAGAAAAAAGCTTACTTTGTATTCTCTAAACTATTTGCTTATGTCTTCAAACTATATTCTCACATTTACTGAGATATTTTTAAATGATGGTACCATCTCTGAATCTTTTAGATTCCTTTGCTTTACTGGTGTTCATTATGTAACCATTGCCTTCCTTTATTCAAGACTCAAAAGTGTATGCATTATGTTACTTCAGCCAAATATAACATTTAAGCTACAAAAATGCAAACAAATCAGTATAGCTAAAAAAAAATCAAAGGCAACACTGAGAAAAAAATAAATAAAACATTTACTGAAAGGCTGTTGAAATACAGTATGTAGTGCGTAACTATTGTCTGCTGCTTCAGTAACATTTTCAAATAAATTAATGGCTTAAGGAAGCGGGACTTATTTTTGCCAAAGTCAAACTGATTTACATCTAGATCTTTGAGATTTTCGGTGTCTAGATTTATGACAATCTTATATTCTTGAGACACAAATCACATACTAATGTCAGTATAGGTAAGTCACAGCTGTCATGACTCACCTGAACAGACATCATTAGCACAAAATAGCCAAATACTGCAGTTCAGACTCTCACAGAACCATATCCAGACACATTATTCCCCATTGCCGCAGGAGAAAACAGTTTAAACCTAACAGCACACACAATCTCTTACCTACAAATGGCTTACCTGAAACTTTCAGATGATGCTTGTCAGGACTGGAAACATGATGACCCTTTATCTAGCACCTGATAGTGCTTTACTCAACTAAGAAATCTTGACCAATGAGGTATGAGACTAAAACTCTAAACCTTATAACTATACAACATTTTCTCCTTGACAAGCCTATGTTGTTCTATAAAGAAGTCAGCAATCTTTCTGGCTGTCATAAGCCTACTGACACACCCATCTACACACTCCACTTAAAACCTTTAGACTTCCTTATGGAATTCAGTTACCTCATGTAAAAGGAAAAAACTTCAAAGACCAATGCACGTTAGGTTCAAGCAAGGCACCCTTTATTACTTGCAGCAAGGAGACAAAGCATGTAGGTACAAGATTTGTCTGTCTCTTCGATGATCAGTATGTTATTCTTATACAGTTCTCTTCATGTCACACAGAAAATGTTACTATTCTATTGCTGATGTAGTTGGACACAGCTTTCTGTATGTTTCACAGAAAATGTTACCAGACTTCTTGCTGACATGGTTGGGTTATTTGCTGTCTTGCAAAAACATTTTGAGAAAAACAACCTGGCCTTGGGCTTATTTTAGCCCACCTTAACTTTTCAATTCATCAATTGTACAGTTCTAATACATGTGTTACATTTTGTCTAGATTCAAGGTACATTTCTAGCTTTAGTACAAGTAATGCTGACTATGGTTTATACTTTCAAGCATCTGTTGTTTTCTTTATCAAAGCTTCTAGCAGCTGCATATTTTCTCATGGTATAAGCAGAAATGAAATATCTCTTTGTTAAGTTTCCTGACATCAGCAGAAATGAAATGGCTCTTGTTATTTTCATGACATTAGCAGAAATGAAATGTCTCTTGTTAAGTTTCTAATAGCTGTGCAGATTCATGCAGTGTGAACAGAATAAATGTATTAACCCTTTTAAACCTCAAATGCATTAAGCATGCATATTACTATTATATATTTTTCGAACACCTCCCTTGTTCCCAGCAGTAACCCATACCCCCAGCATTACATTCCACCACCCTCTCCATATATTCTATCTTCATCTTCGAGGCAATAAGCACTAAAGACACTGAACCTATGCTAAAACAAACTCCAGTGGATGGCCCAACTGCCACTAATAATATCGCTCCCTGGTTTTCATACCACTACAGAGAATTCCTTATTCCCCTCAGACACATGTACAATCTCTGCCTCACACAAAATATTGAAGACATTTAAGTCTGCCGTAGTTAAACTGTTACCCAAATAACTAAACTCAACTACATCCCCAGTTCCACCATATCTCTGTCTTGCCCACCATTTGCAAAATAGGGAAAATTAATCCACCTTTAACTCTGTCAGTATCCTCCAAACCACATGGGCTTTGTGCAGGACGCAGCACTATGACCACTCTATGGACTTTGATGAAATAATACTTCTAGACCTCACTAAAGAATTGGACCTTATTGATCATCCCACCTTAATAAGGCATATGCTTTACATAAGTATAAGCCCAGAGGTTATATATCCTGGTTTGAAAATTCTCTGTCTAACCATAACTTCTGTGTCTATGTAGTAAAGTACTAAAAAACACTATGCAGTCAGCAAGGTAAAAAACAGCCCCATGGACACGTTCTCTGTGAAGTTAAGGAGTAGAGCACAGTGCTGATTTCAAAGAAGCTAACTTAGTCAAATACAGACAACAAGAGTGTAAGTAGGCAATGATTTTCACATCAGTAAAAAAAACAGAGAATAAAAGAAGGCTTAATTGCTACATGAATAACAATTCTTCTTTGTGAGTCAGGATAGAGGAGGTTGATGACCTGTAGACAACAGAGAATGTTCTAGAATTAGGACATGAGCATCAATGCAATTCTCAAGAATGCCACAAGACAAAAATTCAAATACATTATTTATTTTGGAGTCATGATTACTGTTTATAAGGAAAATAATTATTTCCCTGAAAGAAACAACATTTGGTCTTTCTCTGTCATTAGCCACACAGCAGTGAAGCACAAGAATTCTGTGCTTGTTGAAAATGAAAGGAGAACTTTTAACACACTTTTCCAGTAATCTAGTGGATTTTAGCTAGTGAAGTTGTCTTACAAAATGTATTATTTTCTTTCTGGTGCAACAAATGGTCAACTAAATGGCACTAGAAAAGTCCAACTTGGTCATCTCGACAAGTACGTTCTCTTCTTTTGGAGAAAACAAATTGGTACTTTCCTACTTCTTTTCACTATGTGTGACCAAACAAGTAAGGCAAAAGAAGTGCAATTAATGGGCTGTATCTTAAGAAATGTTGGGAAAGCATGCATTACAGTACAAACCAATGAGCATAACTGGAGTTATGGTGTAGATATGAATACTATCAGCAGTACAAGCTTGTGGAAGACGTTAGTGCCAGAAGGGTTAATTCAGCGAATGGTGCCTAAAAGCCTGCAAATTAAATTAAATAAAGGAGCTCAGGAAGGGTGCAAAAACTCACAGTTCTGATGCATATGGCTTGGATGTCTTACAGAGTTATTGATTAGATCATAGAGGGAGCATGAGGACTAGCACAGCATTAAATTCACATGTGTGTTTAATATAACAATAAGAATTCACAGGTACATTAATCTAGTAATAAACATAATGAAGATATGCTAAACAGCACGTTAGGAACTCCTTAAGTTGTCTAGCTCCCAGTGTAGGTGCACTGCTTGGGCTTTATGGTAGTTCCTCTACTGCAGAGCACAGCATTTGTATGTCAGATGTAAGTTAAGGCACATTGCATAGCAGCTCCTGTCTTTGTGTACTTATCAGTGTTTTGTTGCATAACCATGCATATTCTGGGGAACTGCAGACCAGGATGAAACACAGGAATGCAGCTAAGTCACATTCTTTGCTTAACTTTGCATAGCTCTGAATGGCATTGGCCTCTCATTCATGTCAGTGTCTCCTATTTGTTTGAAAATGTCTGCATAACATAAGGTCATGGTACTATCTAAACCTGTGCTCTGCTACATAAAAAAAAAAAAAAAATGACACAACTTCATCTTTAAGAAAATTCTGACATTGCTTATTTACAGTCTGATTGTTACCCAGGAGACTCAGTTGCTCTAAAAGACCCTTTTTTGCCATGACCTGGGTCATTACACTCGGAGGAATGACTATCAGTGAAATTACAGCATTGTAATAAGCAAGTCTCAGGTATACAAAAGATGTTTCAGGTGAACAATGCACTCGTAATGATACTGCGCACCTTGCACAGCCTTGTAATTAACAGGTACATGCTGAAATTTTAACAGTTAAACCTAACAAGAAGTCAGTATGCAGTCAGAAATTATATAAAAAGCCAAGAAAGTAGAAGTAAAAAAGAAAAATATATTGCATTACATTATGCTTCATACAAAACTTAGGTAGAAGGTAGTGCCCTACTACTTTTATGTATGTACGTATCTTATGTATTTATTTATTTATTAACTGGGTAGGTAGGCTGAAGATCCTTTTCAGTCATGACCTGGGTATAAAGCTAATTCAGTAAATCCAGAACATAAATAACCAGTTACTACTCCAGTCGACAGACTACCAAGTTGAATGTGCTCTCAGCTTTGGGTCAGTGTGTGAAACTATTACAACAATTAAACTTGCTGAGATTTAAGATGCCACATATAGCACAACTAACAAGGAGATGAAAACTGAACAAAATCTGCCAGTATAGAAAAATAATGACCCTGCCAGCACATGCACATAATAAGGGCATTAAACAAGCACAAACAGAAAATGTTGGCAACAAGCTATCTGCCACGGTTTTACTGGAAAGAATCAAATGACAGTGGTAACTCAAATGTTTTCTCTGTTATACAAGCTGACCACAGCTTGCTGTCCAGGAGATTTGGGCCCTCACCCTAAACTTCATATACATAATGGGTAAATTGCTGTATAGTTGGTGATAAAGACATATATTCACAAGGAGATGTAAGATATATCCAATATCAGTAGTAGTAACTATCTTCACATTCACTAATGCTTGTCTTGTTTTTTTATATACTATGTTGTAAAATGTTAGTGCATTAAGAAACAAATATGACAGTACACAAGGTATTACTGTTAAAAAGGCCACTAACTGATAACTACTACTAAATGTACACTATACCTCCTCATCTGTATCCCTGTTCCCCTAAGCAGGACATGTGTACTACCTAAAACTTTTCCTCTTGGGGAATAGGTAGCCAGGCATGTGGCACAGAGGATTAAGGCTGTCAGCTGTGAATGAGCCACTACCTGTTCCCCAGTGTTTGAGTCCCTCATACTTCAGTTGCAGACCATGTGCATCTAAATGTCTGTGGCCATACTACAAAGCAGAGGCCAATTTTCCACAGACATGGAACAACCCACCTTCTGATTGACCACAGAGGGCAGTAGCACACAGCTGGTACTGCAAACAGTTATGCAGATGTCACCTGGCCTACTGAACTCTTGGCTATTTGAGAAGTCATCCATCTGTATTCAGTTTGTGTGTGTGTGTGTGTGTGTGTGTGTGTGTGTGTGTGTGTGTGAATTCTGTGGGGTAATCATACGGAAACCAATGACTATGCACAGCTATGTTGCATCATTTATGTCAATAAAATACAGGATGTGGCCATATCTATCCGGTATAACATCTCTTGGATACATTGTTGTATCACTTAATTTAATAAAATACAGGTTAGGACCCTATACATCAGACATAACACCTCTCTGTTACAATGAATTATGAATCAAAAGTTAGTATATAGGATACAGTATATAACCAGATTCAGCACTTCGTGTCTACTAAACATTTTTATAATATCAGTAAAGAACACATATTCAGTAACAGGGTATATATGTTTTATCAGTAGAAGCTGCTGCCATTGAGTTGTGCCTTATTGGGTCTTTTCATTGTTGTAGTAGTGTAGCAGGGGTCTGCTATAAAAATTCACAATGTTTTTACGTAACATTTACTCTTTCGGTATTGTCTCCATCGTTATTCTTTCTTGTGACCTCAGTCCACCTCTTATGACATTACCCATCGGGGCCTAGTAAGCAGTCACTAACTTGATATGTCATATGTGACATGACAGCACACAGACACATCTTTGCATCATTGTCTGATGAGTGAGACAAAAGGGTGTGAAAAAACAAGAATGTCTTTGGAAATACCTTTTTGATTTTTTTTCCATTTGTTTAGATTTGTGTTCTGCTCTGCTTCCTGAGAGGGTTTAAGTTAGTTTCAGCATTGTTTATTATTAAGTTTTTTTAAGTTTTAAATTATTATTTTTAGGGTATGAGATACTTTGGAATGAGCTCCACTTTTGTTTTTCATTTATAATTTAGTCATATAACTCCCCAATAAAAGTGCTTTTAACCTTATAATGGAGGCAAGTGAATATGTCTCTTGATAAGGAACTGCTTCAGTTCCTTAAGTTCAGCAGTGCAGTCCAGATTTGTGATGCTTGTAAGATGACAAGTTTAGACTCAGCAGAAGGATAAAGTCAGGAGACTTGTGAAAGTGTTTATATACAACACTAATAGAGACTGTGGCAGTCTTTTTGGAAAAGAACATTCTTTCTATCAAAATAACATCTTCAGTTAATACTAGCATTGCTACACAGACTGACAAGACTTTGAAATGTAGTTCCGATGTACAACACTCATTCCCCCTCCCACCATTTTTTCATGTGTAGCTCAGATCATCAAAGTGACTCCCAAAACAAATGTGTTAACCACCTGGACTGAAAGATCTAGCAAGTGTGTTAGAACATCAGATGAGGGTGCTGTAAATTCATATCTTGCAGAAAACGGGGAAATAAATAGATTTGAGAATATTGTGCCAAAATGTGATTTTCAGATTGAGCAACCTAATTTTGCAATTCTATAGATGGCATAGGGTAAACTATTTCATAAAAGAAACAAAGAAAATACTTAAATCATCAATATCTCATTCCAAGTTAAAATTATTGGACATTCAGTATTTTTTTCATGACAAAACAGAAAAAAGTGGGAAGGATAGTACTCATTTAGGGCCTCAGTGGAAAAGGCTCTTGACTCAGTTGATTAAAGATGGAAGCACTCTTTACATAAAATATAAATTCACTATGCAAATGCTTGTAGCTTGTCTGTTAGGAAGGATGAACCTTTTTAGTTAGACTGCAGTTAGATGGATTTTGCAAGGGATCATTAAAGAAACTTGTTATTTTTCCCAAACTAGACATTAAACTGCCTGGGTAAAATGACATTCTGTATAACAGACAAGGGAATTCTGAGGATGTGCAGATATTTATATCCATACAGGCATATGAACTCATGATATATGCCTTAATTTAAAAAAAAATCTAGTTCTGTTGAAATTAATTTGAGTCTCATGCACCCAAAAGGATCACTTCATTTTGAGATGGTACAGGGTTCTGCAAAGTGGCACTGGCCTGCTGACCATACATTTTAAAGACTGGCTTAATAAATTGCGTATATTGGTAGTGGACATCTGACTGTCTGCCTGGACCTTAATTTCCACTAAAAAAAGACTGGTAGAACAACTCGAAGACTTTATCAATCATTTCATGGAGGTAAGTTTCCTGATGCAATTGATATCACATCAAAGAAGACACCATGTAATCTTAGATGTTATTTATTGGCTTTGATCTCAACTCTGTTAAAGTGATCCTGCACTCTAGGAACTGTTTTACTTCAGGTTAAATAAATTCCAGATATTAAACTTTAGGTACATTTGGAATGTGGGTGACAGAGTCCATATCATATGCACCACTCAATTGGTTCTGACATAGCAAAACTATTTAACTGTGATCTGGGTGAAGCCAGCCATAGTTCATATCTAAGATGGTATTTATAAAAAACATATCTACACTAAAGATACAATTACAAGACCAAAACAGTCAGTCGATCCACAGTATTTGTTAGTAAGGGGCCTGGATGGTCTGATTAATAGGAAGAATAAGGTCCACAAAGAAAGGGAAACTTTTGGGATGGAAACATAACTTTGAATTTGAGATTTTAAGCAGCCAAGGAGAGAAAGATCAGGGAGATTAAGTTCATGACAGAGGCACTGGAAACAAAGAAGGGATATCTGTCTTTGTTAAAACGTCTTAAAAAGGACTCAAATATGTTGTGTTAACTACTGATACTGGGAGGGGAAGAAACATACTTGAACTGGTAACTATGTTTGGTGGGTCTTTTCACCTAAGTTTAGATACAACTGCGTCTGTTCCAACCTTTTCCTCTGACACACCTCTGATTGTCTGGTCACTTGACAATGATAAAGATGCTTCATGAAGTCTGGTAAGCCCATTTACTCCTTTTAACTTAAGCTGAACGTACACTAGAATTTATATAACCTAGCTGTCTTCTACGAATTATTGATCATGGGTGAACATAGATTATATTCTTTAAATCTTAAATACATTTGGGCAGCATTTAAATGCTCTACTTGTCTCTGGGTTACTCATATTTAAAACATAAGGGATAAAAATGTCATGGAAATATATGGCTAGGCTTCTAAAGATCTTTACAGATCAATAGCCTAGTAAGTATCTATGAACCTATAAAATGAAAACCTGTATCCCTGATGGGGTAACATGTTGAATTGCAACATCCAAAGTACATCATCTCACCAATTACACGCTACTTATTTCAGAGATTTTTTCAGGAACTTCGTTATTAGGCAGTGGAAGGAGACAGGCTCACTCTTATAAAGGGGAGGACCCCAGGGATGGAGTAAATTCTTTTAGACCTGTCAGTTTGCTGTGTACTTGTTTTAAGGTCTTTGTGAAGATGATTTGTGACAGGATCACAAAGAGGCTAATGCTAATTGATAGGGCAGACATTCCCCAGTGACCCTTCAGAAAAGGACTTTCCAGTTCAGTTAACCTGTTGTTCATTTTGAGATGGTGTACCCAGCCTTTCTGATCTGAGGCTACAGGCTAATGCCATTTTCATCAGTTTTAGAAAAGTCTTTGACCAAGTAACTCATAATATTCCTCTTAGGAAGTTGTTATCTCTATAGTTAGACAGCCTGTTTGGCTGGGTGTATACCTCACTGTTAAATAGGCAGTGGAGGGTAAAAATGGGATCCTATTAGGGTCCTTGTAGGAACTGGAAGTCAGTGTATCACAGGGTCTGTACCTAGTATCACTCCTTCTTTCTCTGTATGTCATTGATCCGAGATTGCCACATCTATCCCGATATTCTAGTATGCAGATGATTTTACACTAGCCAAAACCATCAGATCTACCCTTGTAAATGTTGTGTTCAGGAAGCCTACAGCTAGGTATTTTCTGTTGGTTGCCAGACTGAACTTCATTGAAACTTATATTGATCTGGGAGTATTTATTGATAAAAATGTATCCTTCAAATGAAACAGAAAACAAGTCCATGTGAAAGTTAAGAAATTAACAGTGTCTGCCCTATTGGCAGTTAAAACTAGCGATTCCTTTGTCTTAATCCCAATAAACACAACATTAATCAGATCATTGGTTTCATTGTCAGGATTTTAAGCTTTCCTCACAAATTTTCTTGCTTAATGAAATCAAATGGATCCAAACAAGATGGTCTTGGAGAACAGTTTGTCAGAAACATCTTGTTTATGAATCTAGACAAAGAGCTTGTACCCCTTTACTTATTAAAGAAGGAAGAGACTTGCAACATGCTTTAATCTTTCAGAAATTAGTTTCTCTTTTCTACCCTGGGTCTCACTAAAAGCAGGACTGACTTAACCTTCAGTGGATTTAAATATGGCCTAATCAGGGGACCTATCATTACGTACAAAAGGTTAAACTCATTTAGAGAACACATTGCTCTTTTACGGAACCGGTTGTCAAAGTTGTATTGAGTCTGTCATATAATTTAAGAATGGTACTGATGAATGTTTTTGGTTGAAGGAAATACATTTTTGGTAATACAGTAGAAGATCAGACATAAGAAGTACATTTGTCCATACCTTCTGTTTGAAAACTGTGATGCATGTAGGTATGTATGTATGTATGTTTAGACTGTCCATGCAGTCTAAAGGTATGGGATGTACATAAATTGAAAAATGTCAGGACATACACATATATAACAAAAGACGTACTTACTTATGTACACATTTATACAAACAGTTACAGGTTTAGCACTAAGCATGACTACAAGGGGAAGAGTTAAGTTCAGGTTTAGCAGGTCAATTGCTAGTTAGAAACAACTCTTCAACCGTTGTCTCAAAGGTAGGTGCATTTTAAAGAATCTTTCACACTGTTCCAGGAGTTTATACACCGTCTGGGTCTCCCCTGAAAAGAAGCCACTAAGTTAGTGGGACTAAACCCATCAACAAAGAATGAATAAATAAATAAGTATGGAAGTTCTGAAAGTGCGAGCTACTCTTTCTCACTTCCTCTTCCACACAGTTTCTCACATCTCCCCGAGTCATACAAGTGAAAGACATTACCTCTCTTTTGGGACTCAAACGCAAGATCTCCAATGTATGGTTCTGTATTTGTGTTTTTGTAATTTGACCACAGACATCCCAAAGCTGCAGAATATTCTAGCTTGCCTGCATCTACACTATGGAATAACGCCTTTCATCCCTCTTCTTTACCACCTGCATTTTCTAAGCCACTTCCACGTCTTTTCAAAATCGATGAAGCTCTAATCAATTTTGTGTTTGTGTGCATGCACGTGTGTGTGTGTGTGTGTTTTGCTACTAACCGTAGTTCTTGAAAACATGCTGCTGTCAAGTTATATGTTAAGTGATGTTGCAATTTGTGTGCTAAAATATTCTTAATCGGATCCTGTACCCTGCAGAAGCTTGAAAATAATACTTGTGTTCATCTGCCTCTCAGAATAGTAACAGTCTCTAGGTTGGCTTGACTGTTGTATTTTTCAAAACAGCATTTGCCCTGCAGGCCAAAATATTACTTAGAAATGAATACTTGTAAATAAGTTACTTTTTCCTTTACAGGGAATGATAATGCACATGTCAAGTGTTTGACTGTTACTGTCAAATCCATTTGCTGTTTTCAATGACATTCATAGCATACAGAACAGGACTTCAATATGTCATCATACAGTTCGAGAGAGAAGAGGACAGTAGAGTGGGAGATTCTATAAAAAAAAAAATGGAAAGAGCAATGGTGTGTACAAAAAACAACAAAACAGGAACAGTTTTATTTTATTTTTTGCAGCAGTAAACGATCAGATTGACCATGCAGACATTTACAGTGGAAGTCAAGTACTTGGGGTTGTAAGGTCTACTAGAAGACTTGCATTTTAATATATTATTTACAAAGTTTACATTACATGTACATTACATTTGTTACGATGGTGCACATCCTTCTCCATTAACAGTCAGAGAGAGAGGGAGTAATAGTGAGGCATGGAATATTAATGGGACCATTATTGAGAGGTGGGATATTTTTGAAGGCTAGAATGCTTAATGCTTATTTTAATTTATTTATTTGTATGTTTCTTGAATTATTTATTTCTTCTGTTTATTACAAAAAAATGCTACTTCTTGCATTGGTCTTGTGAAGATCAGCCTTTTAAAGATGACAAATGCAAGCTGATGGCTTGACAGGCTGTTTCTACAAATGAAAAAAAAAGAAAAAAAGTTATTTTATTTATTTATTTTTATTTAACATTTGTTTACTGGGAAAGTCTGACTTGGAATAAAGCCAATTTTCTGCGGAAGCCTGGGGAGAAATGCTCCAGACACGTGTCTTTGAAATGTGAGAAGAAACTGGAGCACCCGGAGGAAACCCACACAAACGCAGGGAGGACATGCAGACTCCACACAGAAGGTACTCCAGTCGAGAATTGAAAAAGAGAACCTCTTACTGTGAGGCAACAACACTACCGCTGCAGCACTGCGCCATCCAGTCCAGAGCCCATAGTCCTTTCATCCATAACTTTGAGGTCACTGCATCTTAATGAAAGGGATGTCAACATTTCTGGGAAGTAGCACTTTACACAGTCATGACTAAATGGAAGTCAAATGCTTGGGCTTCATCTAGTTGTATGATTCCCCTTGCAGCACGACAGACTGCAGTGGGCTGCAAACAAACATCCCAGTCCCTCTGTTTAGTTACAGGTGTTACACAGTCAAATTAAATGCATCTTGCTGCCCCTTCAACACATACAGAATGCATCCTTCTGTTACCAGCCCAGAAAAAGTTTGGGTTACTGCTACAGGCTCAAACTGTAAACCATTTGTCACTGAGAAGATGGAGAGTCATTATTCACTTCTGGAGTTTTTGTATTACATACCAGTGTTTTGGTTATTTTTTTTTTAAAGATATTTAAATGATTACATTAATTTACATAAAGGAGAATATATTCCATAGTCCAGAAATGTGATGTGCAATAATGCACAACATTTTTTATTAAATCAGTTTAAGAGCAGATTTACCAAACTTTTGCAATTGGCTGTGTATGCGCGTGTGTGTGTGAGAGACGCCATGCATGTGTGTATATCTGTATTTGTGTCTGTGTCATTGTATGCATTACATAATAACATCTGCACATCTATTCCTTTTAAAACATACAGAAACAAAATGCTGATCTGTAGTCATTAAAATTATAAATATGTTGTGTTTAAGTGACACAAATCACATTTCTTTATCGCGGACTACAGTCAAACATGAGCTTAAAGCTACCATTGTCACATTATCATTATACAAATACCAGCCAGGCATCAGCAGGTCAATGAAAATACATTAATCCCAGAGAAAATAACCTTCCACCAGATTCCTGTTCATTAATCTCTGCATTAGACACGTGTTTCATGCTTAAGCCCTTGCAGCCTGCAGTGGGTTCATGTACTAAAGTCTGCATCTGAATTTGGCACCCAGGGGCAGATATTTTGGCTTAAGAACTGTGACAAACACCTGATGACAGCTATTAAATTGTAGCTTATGGTAGTCAAAAGTCTGAACCAGTATAGTTATTTACATTCCTGGGATTTCTACTATAATCCAGTTGTGAACTTCAGTGCCAACAGCTTCCTCTAGTCTGGAGGAAAGCAACCCAACAGATGAGAAGAGATGTTTTCTAAAATGTATTCAGTGACCAAGTATTTTAACAGCCACTATGACTGATATGTTTTAAGAGGCAACCAAAGAACTACAGTACACAGACATTTAATCTGCTCTGATCAATTTTTGATCCTGAAATATGTTTCTTTTTATAAATGTCTCTTGTTAGCAGTATTGTACCATGTTGTCAGATTGTAATCCTGGATTTGATCACACACACACACACATGTATGTTTCAGGCAATGTCCTGAAGACAAAATTATCCCCCGTAACAGTCACAAGCAAACAAAATCTGAGGGTTATGCTACTCAATTCTAGAAGCCTAAATCTCAAAACGCACTTGCTCGAAGCACTCCTAAAAATGGAGAACATCGAGATCTGTGCAATGACTGAGACCTGGTTCAAGGCTAAGAAGAGCACCCCAGCATTTCCAGGCTATAATTCTTACCACACCTTTCGGCCCCCTAATACGGACTGAAGCACTAAATGTGGAGGTGTGTCCATATTCATTAAAGATATGCACACTTCCAGACAAATAGCCCAACATAACGCATTTGAGATACTTCAGGTGCAGCTAACACTGGGTAAAACTGCAATCCAGGTTGCAGCTTGCTATATATCCCCCACTATGTCCCAAGAGTCCCACTCCACATTCCTAAACACACTGGAAAATATTAGGGTACAACCCAATATCCTTATACCAAGAGATTTTGACTACCCCTCCATTAATTGGGAAAATTACTCATGTACCAACACACTAGCACAACGTTTTCTGCAATTAATTAATTCCAATGCCCTAGGCTAACTCATTCTTAACCCTACCAGGGGTAGAAACATCTTTGACCTGGTCATTATCAACAAGGGTGACCATTGCTCTACACCTGAAATCAATTCCTCCCTGGTCATAGCTGACCACAGACGTATCACCATGGAGATCCGCATCCCACCCGCACCTCCATTACAGGAAACCACCATAAAAAACTTCTCCAAAGCCAACTTTGGGGCTCTAAAAACAGAGGTGGCAAACTTCACGATGCCCACGCAAATGGAAAATAGGTGTACGACTGCTGAATCATACACCAATACACTGTATGAGCACATACACATGTGCATTGAACGGGCCATACCAAAAGGAAACAAGAGGCTCTCCTCCAAAAAAAGGAAGCCAATCTGCTGGACCCCTACCATAACAAACTCTACAACAAAAGAAAAAAACTGTTGCAGAAAAGAGTGAAATCCCAAGACTGGAAAAACTCCCGTGTTAGCCTCCGCAAAAAACTGCGATCCCTTATCAAATCATCTAAAGCCTGTTATGAAAACAAAGTTGCTGCAGATTCTAAAGACAACCACAAGTCATGCTATAGCTATGTCAAGAATCTACATGGCAAGTCTCAGATCTGCTCTGAGTTACAGCACAATGGCAATACATATACAGAACCATCTGATATTGCCAATATACTGGCTGACAGGTTCAGTGTGAACTTTACCCCCTTTCACCCCCCCAAAGGGCATGTCTCAGTACCTGAGGAATGCCAAGTCCCTGTCATCACAGATACACAGGTAAAACCCTCACTGTCCAAAGTCAAGAATACAACTTCCATGGGACCTGACAATATCCCGGGCTGTGTCCTACATGAACTACAAAAAGAACTGGCACCACACCTGAGTATCATGTTCAATCACAGCCTCATTTCAGGCTTTGTTCCTACAGAATGGCACACTGCTACAGACATCCCACTCCACAAAGGAGGAGAGACTACAGATCCTAGGAACTACCGTCCCATTAGCCTGACCAGTCTGATATGTAAGGCCATGGTGCGCATCATCATGGACCTTATCAACAGGGACATAGGGAATCTTCAAACTCTAGACCCCATGCAATTTGGGTTTGTGAAAGGCAGATCATGCCTGCTCACCCTGATAGACTTCTTCGAGCCTGTCACCAGAGCTGTGGATAAGGGCAAGGTAGTGCACACAGCCTACCTAGATCTTGCCAAGGCCTTCAACACCATCTCTCACTCAGGAATCATAGATGGACTCACTAAACTAGGCATAAACCCTTAGGTAATAAAGATGGGCAGCTAACAGGCTCACTGATAGAACCCACACTGTAAAAGTAGAGGACTCTAAATCCACCTATCAGTTACAAGTGGCGTTCCACAGGGATCAATCCTGGGTCCTCTCCTGTTTCGCATCTACTTCTCTGAAGTCCAAGCCAACACAAAGGGACTCTGGTTGACCAAGATCATAGATGACTGCAAATTGGGAGCAATTATAGATTCTCCTACAGATGTAGACATCCTACAACAAGGCCTCACTGAGACCAATGACTGGTGCAAGAACCATGGCCTCAAGCTCAATGAGAAAAAGTGCATTGTCATTCCCTTTGGGAAAAATTCAGTGCCCATGAACTACCACATAGGCAGCAGTCCGCTAAACACTGAAGGAGTGATAAGAGACCTGGGGACACAGGTTGACAGCAACCTCTCCTTTGATAACCACATTGCCATTGTGGTCAGAAAGTCCTTCTATGTAGCACATCTCATCACAAAAGGTTTCTCATCCAGGAAGAAAGAGGATATAATCCCTCTTTACTCGTCCATAATTAGACCTATTATAGAATATAACACCCCATTTGGTATGTACCTTGCTAGACACTTAGAACAACTGGAAAGGCCACAAAAATACGTAAGAGGATCTTAGGCCTTAGACATATGCTTTACACTGACAGACTAAAAAAACTCCAGCTATACTCGGTCTCATATCGCCTACTTAGAGGTGATCTCTGCTTGACCTACAAAACCATGTTTGATCCAGAGCTGCTAGATATGCCACACCTAAAGAAATCCCAATCCCTCCATGCCACATGCTCCAGGGGCCTAAACCTCATTACCACCATAAACAGAACATGCTGGATGGACAGGTTCCTAACCCAGCGACTTCCCATACTCTGGAACAAACTCCCCATTCACATCAAGCAGAGCACTTCACTGGCCCTTTTTAAGAGAAATCTTGAGTGGATGGGCAATAGGAAGTTCACCTCGGGGGATCACTTCAATGGCCGTGCTTGACAGGGGCACAGGAAACTAACTTCGGATGGCAGTCTCCCTGGGGATCCTCTCAGTGGCCTTGCTTAACAAAGTCACTGGGAACTAACTTCGGGCAGCATGATGCCAGGGAATTTATTGGGCTAGGCTTGTATAGGCGCCAGGGCCATTAGCCTAGTATATACCTATGAACCTACGAACACACACTCCAGAAAGCACTAAAAGTCTGGTGCTCATTCATATTGTAAAGAAATGGTCAAGTATACAGCTACATCCCAAAAAGTAAATACACAATATTTACTGAAAAAGTAATATCCCTTTCAGCTTGCTTGTGTGCTACTCTGCCATGTTTCTATGAAAGGCACTCTTTCCATACCAATGCCCATCTTATCACAATCCTGGGATATGGGTTTTCTTAGAAAGCCATTTGTGGAACTTACTTTTCAGTCAGAAGTGGTGACAATGGACTTGAAGATGGAACTGATCTCAGGATTAGACCACTGCCTGGTCCATATTACTTACCTATATTACACACCTTGGATTTGAGCTGTCTAACAACCTGAATTTAAGGAAAGTATGTGTGATTATTTGTTTCCTGTTCTTGACCAGCTCCTTCAGGACTGTAGCGATGGTGAATCTGAGTCTTTAGTTGCACTTTACAACAACTCCATAGTTGATGCACTGGACTAGCTTACTTCGGTTAGTGCATATCATTTGTCTTTGAAGCAGGATGAGCTATGGCTCTGTACTTTTAGGAGGCAAGCATGAAGAACAGAATACTAGTGAAAAAAACAATGACCTTCTGGCGGATAAATTGGAAATGGACTTACATTATTCTAAGTAACAGATGGAGATCTCTCATATGAAGGCAATATTATTATTCAAAATGCTCAGCGATACCTCTGCCATTTTCAACCAGACAGCTGTTCTCTTTCAACAAAGGGGCAGATGGTGTCATCAGTCTGACTTATCATTTGAAAGGCTTTTCCATTTTCTGTCTGTGACATCATTAAGAGTGATACCCTTCCTGATGCATCACAACAGGTAACACTTTTTCAGGGTGAAATTTGTTGAATTGGATATGGTGTGAGTTTTATTATGCTGATTGTTTTGAGCACAAGTCTGATTTCAAGTCATTAAACAATGGCCATCCAATTCAGGATAGTCTGTTACCCTATTAAAAGAAGTTATGTTCTCCTACGTCTCAAAAAAAACATATTTTGATTTAGGCTTACTTGGTAATTATTGCTGTCTCTCGTTTTCACTTAAATGGGAATATAAATAAGGAAGTGCTAAGTAACCAGCTTCATTTTTTTTGGTAACATATGGAATTATTGACTCCTTTCCAATCTGGATTTGGGGTACAGCACATCTCTGAGGGAGCCCTTGATAAGGGGGGTAATGACTTTCCTGTGGTAAGAGATCGATTTTAACTTGTCATGGTCATTCGTGATCTCTCTGTGCAGGTGACATGTGGGATAATGAGATCTTGTTTAAGCATCTGAATACTCACCAAAGCCATGGACAAAATTGCTTCCAATATTTATGGGCATAATCAGAAGATCATATTATGAACTAATTCTTTCCCTTCTTAACTCTGAGTAACACAGTGCCTTATTGTTCCCTTAACCCTCTGAATAACACAGCGCCTCATTGTTCCATTTTGAATCTCATCTTGTGTGTAATGCATAGAATAGTATCCCCAGGCAAAATAACAAGATGGGGTACTGTGGTATTCAGCTTTACTTCTTCTCTCAGTGGCATGTCTCATTTCCAAAAAAGATAGTTATGATGCCACCCTTAAAAAACAAGTCTCAATAAAATTGTGGTAGTGTCCATGCATGTCATGTACAAGCCCGCCGCAGCACATATCCCCCATGTGAATGTTGTCTGTATGGCAGATTATTTGGAGTTTATTTAAGGCATATAACCTCTATGTTAACCTTTTTTTTTTAAATAAAAAAAAAAAACACCTTCATTAAATTATCACTTATGGCATAGGCAAGCTTACAGTTATATAAAAGTAATCAAGCCATATTAATAAGTTCACATTTACAAACATTATACATCACCTGCATACAATACAATCAAACAAATGTTACATAAATTGTTCAGTTTTTGTGTTCTCTTAAAGATAATTTCTCCTGCAAAACATTTTCATGCGTGTATTGTTCCCAAAATTTCATTTTTCTATGTAATTTATACCTACCATTTTCTAAAGATCCCTCTTACTATTCTTTTATCTCTGTTACAATATTACTACTTTGAGTATGGTTGGTTTAGACTTTGATTACCATTTTCTAGTAATTGCTTTTTTTGGCACCCACCAGAATTAAACTTAACAAGGCCTTACTATGTCTAGGCCATTCAGATCCATATCCCAATTCAAAAAAGAATTTCCTTAGTAACACTTATTTGCTCACTCAGTATTCTGACAGAGTACTCTATAGAGAATTTGTAAAGTCTGCCAACTCATTACATTCAGAGAACTTCTGCTCCCAGGTATCTCTTTCTTCCCCATTACACCGTCAACATTTGCCATCTACCTGAGGAAAAATTCTTTGGAGTCTGCTTGGGGTATAAAGTACCTATGCAAACACTCTCAGGCAAAAACTCTAAATCTTCTAGATTGTGTTGCATATTTGGGAGTCCTCCCAGTGCTGCTTTGTGAATTGCTTATCTAATCTTTTCTGACCTCCTTTGCTTGATGCCTACAGTTATTGTGTAATATTTATATGCCCTATTAATTATCCCTTTTTTAATAGCAGCTTCTAGAGTCAACTAAAAACTCAACCAGTGTAGGTCTTTCATTTAGGATTTCCCTAAACATTTCCATTTGCCTATACTCTGATATCAATCCCTGACATGGAAGACAGTTTCTAGCTTGCAGTCCAAATGTCTTCTTGGCCTCTTCCCACACCATTACCTTTCCCTTTTTAATTATTTGTTCCCACTACCTTGGTTCCTTTGCCAGCTTCCTCCACTAAATTTCAGCCCCCTCTTGCCTATTCTCTGTATCTCTAATTACAGTCATCCCTATTAGCAGGCTCTCCTTTCTCCATTCTCATGTTGACTTAATTCTTAGTGTACTTTCTGCTACTTTATGAATATAATGTTCTGTATGACTGTTATTCCCCTTAAGGATCTGCATCCAAAATCCCACTTTTTCCTTATTTTTTTAATTACCCAGTGCTTCACTATCATCCCTTTCCAATTTAAATTGTAGCTTTCTGCTTGTGTTATATACAAGAGCCTTAACTGTACAACTCTAAAATATCCCATCAAATCAAGTAATCTTAAACCTCCTCGCTCTATTGGAAGGATCAACTTATCCCACTTGACATTTGCATTCTTCCTCTCCCAGATAAAATCCTTCAACTCTTTATTAATTACAATCCACAATGTCTCCTCTGGTTGATAAAAATATGCCTGATCTGCATATAAAACTAAATGGACTAAAATATATTTTCACTGTTTATATCTTAATATTCACATCCATAGGCAAGAGATTCTAGTTTTTCAGTTTTTGTATTATCTTTTGTTTAGTCTCTTTGCACATATCTTCAGCTGCCATAACAGAATTATTTTTAACTCATACCCTAAATACTTAATTTTATCATGTACCCATGAATATGAGAATTGCAGAACCAACTCATGTGTGGGTACATAGTTTACAGCGATAGTCTTTGTTTCATCCTCATTAATTTTATACCCCGCAAAAAATGGTATCAGAATGTTCCATACTACTGACATATCCTTTCCAGGTGCAAAATATCATCTGCAAATAAAGCCAACTTTTTTGAACACCATACCAACTATATCCTTTAATTTCTGAATCAATCATTTTCTTTTCTAAAGATTTTAAATATAATACAAATAGCAAAAGGGAAAGAGGACACCCTGCCTAGTTCCTCTCTTCATTCGTAACTGTTCAGACAGGAACCATCCCACTTTGATTTTTGCCTCCAGTCTTTCATAAATCCTCCTAATTAACTTTATTATTATTGTATCAGCAAATGCTTGCATTGCTGTACTCATAAAATTTCAGCTTACTTTGTTGAAAGCTTTCTCTGCAGCAAGACCCATCAACAACAGTGGTATTTTTTTTATATTCTGCTTCCCTCTGGATCATAATTGTTCTTTTAGTGTTGTCAAGTGTTTGCCAGACCTCCACAAAACCACTTTGATCCATATTCTGGCAACACATTTGCTATTCTTTTAGCCATTATAGTCATAAACCCTTTATACTCATGATTTATTGAAATGGGCATACATGAAGCTAGATCTGATGGGCCTTTATTGTCTTTAGGTATTATAGCTACCACAGATTTTTTCTAGGATACTGGTGCTTCCCCTCATTTTAAAATGCTATTAAACAAAACCTTCCAGATCTTTATCACTTTCTTCCCTCCTAGCTTCTATACCATCTATTCCTGAAGACTTTCCTGCAGATTGGTTATAAATGATCATTTTATCTCATTTCCTCCTATCTTATCAGTTAATTGCCTCATCTACCTCTAACCCGGGCATATTTAAGTCTTCCATAAATATTTTCATTTGTGCTTTTTCTTGATTGGCCCACTTCTCTGCTTTATACAAACGTTCATAAAATTTCTGAAATATATCTTCTACCTCTTCAGGATCTCTGGTTATTTTTCTTATAATAGGTTCTGTAAGTTTGACAACATCCCTTTCTACTTTCTGTTGCCTAAGTTGCTGTGCCAAAGGTTTTTGTGCTCTGGAGTTATCAAAAAAAAAAGTTGCTCAACAACAAGCTTTCTAAATTCCTGCATATTATCCAGGTATTCCGTTATTTTATCTTTAGTATTCTGCAACGGCGACTCTTCTCATTCTGTGACATTACCCTTATTCTGTAATACTTGAACCTTTGCCAGACCATTTAACTAATTCTTGTTACTTCTTAACCATAACTCTCTGTTATTACTATTCTATTTTTAAACTACTATTTCAGTTTATCCAACTCACTAGCTATAACTTCAGGAGTACCTTCTATCTTCCCTAATAATTCCCAGATAATTTCCACTATCCATTCCTTGAATTCCTCTCTTTTAAACATGTAGGTTGAGAGGTACTAGTGTCTCCTCTTTATTCCATTACCTTGCATTTTTATCTTAGTAATTACTGGCACATGATCTAAAACAGTTATTGGATGTGTGTCAAAGATCTCAATTAAATGCACAAGTTCCTGTAAAATATAATTAATGTTTAGTCTAGCCTAGTTATTGTACCTTGGGGAATAACAAGTAAATTCTTTCTCTGAGTTCCTACTACTGAATTCACATCTTCCACACCAGCTATTTTCATAAATTTCTTCAGAAAACTACTATCTTGTTATATTTTCTCTTCTAGGTTCCTCACATACATCCTCATTTTTGCAAACCAAATCCCTGCCCCCACTTATAAGTAGCATTCCCCTGCTAAAAACTGAGTATGTCTCCTCATAGTTTTAAGCTCCATAATAGCAGTTTTAAGTGGAATACAAATTCATGACAGCATAATCCTCAAACCTTGCCCACTTGCCCCTTACTGTTACAAATCTGTCATTGCCATCTTTTTCTCTAAGCTGTGACTTTTGGAGATCCTCTAGCAATTAATATATGCACTTCTCTTTTCCTTTGTCCCTGATGTTATTCAGAATATCAATCATTTAATCCTTTCTTTATCAGATTCAGATGCTCATTTCTTTCCAAATGTGTCTCCTGTAGCAATGTTACTTTAATTCTGTATTTCTTAATATACTTAAATATTCTTTCCTTTTTGTCTATACCTGCGAAACCATTCGCATTCCAAGGTAATATGGAAAGTGTCACCATTGTTATAATAAGTCATTGTTCCCATCAATTAAAGAAGACAGCATTGTTAACTACATATTCCCAACTTTTATGATACAGGAACCCACTGATGTTTGGCAGATTAATCCTTTACTCATTTTTTTTCTTATCAATATTAGAAGCTATATTACATTTTACAAGACTTTTTGTTTTAATGAAAACCCTCAAACAAAAAAAACAAAACAAACAAAAAAGCACCATCAGAACACCCCCATAACCTGTTAATACAAACACACAAAGCTATGTGCATCTTCAAATAATGAAGTTTAACCCTCTTAATGGGAAAAATTCTCCCAATTAGACCATTGCAAACACAGTCCTTAATTAACCTAAAATGAAGATTAGCCATGCTAAGACACATTTTAATGCCTGTGCTTCTAACTACACTAATTGATGTCCTTTTTATCTTTATTCCCCTCCCAGTTGTGAAAAAACACTTGCATGCTTTCAGAAAATATTAACTTTTAGACTTGAAGAAACTAATATTCTGTCTTTTTATTGTCCTGTTATCAGCTTGTCTCCATGGAGACATAAGGGGAAAAATTAGTCCTCAGCTACAGGCTTCTAAAGGCAAGCTGAAACATTTATTGCCAAAGGAAAACTTTTCATTATATTCAGTGTTCTCTTATTTACTAGTTTCCACTTAAAACCTGTTACTAGATTAAGTCTTACTCCAGATACTCACCAGTACAAACGTAAGAGAAAATGTATTAGCTCTACATATATTACGATCTTTATATGTTTGCACCCCATGTCCATCTCAACAACCCAATATTTTATCCTATTAACTTAAATATGCTTTTGTCTAGTCTTTTTCCTTTTTTGCATTGCAATATCAGGCTACATTTCTTAATACTATGAAGGAGAAAAAAGGCATATGTTTACTTTAGTATCTTTATCCGATACAAGAACATTTTAAAATACTTTACTATAAAACATGCAATTTATATCATGAAAAGTTTCATAGAAATACTTTTAAGAAGAGAAATTTTTCACTTACAATTACCCTTTTCCTTCCTCTTCCCCTCCCCGTCCTTCCAAACATTAATGACATGAAGTCAAGCAAATGCCCTTAATTTACCTACAATTTTGTCAAAGTCAAGAAAAGTTGATTCTTTATAAATTTTCTTTCACAGCCACAGTTCACAAATGCAATTGGTGCTTTGCAATCTTGGATTTGTGTACTAATTTCTGTGTTGCTGGTTGACGACTTCTTCATCTCTTTCTCCCAACTCCAGATTACAGTTCAGTTCCAAACTACTTCTGAGTCTTATCCTGTCTCTCTCAAGCATTTTCCTTTGAAACAATGGAAAAGGTTTGAATGGCAAAGTCTCTCTCTGTGTTTTATCAGAATAATAAGACACAGAGTCCTGTTTGATGTCTCACTTTTTGTTGGACAAACTTTTGTATTTCCTCCTTAGGCTGCTTTGCATCAAAAAATGACTTTGATCCTCCAGGAAAAAAAATATTCTGAAGACAGTGGGATACAGCAGCTTGAATATCACAGCTACCTCTCAACATTCCATGATTGCTGGAATAAAATTTGTTTCTCTTCTGCCTGGTGTACAGTGAATAATAATTTTTCACAAATACTCTACTGTCTCCAACTTTTAATATTTTGCCCTTTTGCCAAAGATTTGTCAGGATCAACTCTTTCTGCTGGTAGATTTGCATTACTAACAATACAGGATTTGGCTGCTTTCTCATGGCCAGATTTGGAGTATACATATGGTGTGCCCTTTCAAATAACAGTTCTTGCTGTGCAATACCAGCCCAGTTGATTATTTGTGCCTTCATAAAATTAATACAGTCTGCTCCTTCTAGTTTCTCTGGTACAGCAGATAATCTCAGATTTTCTCTACATGCTCTGTCCTCTACTTTGGGTCTATATTACATTGTTTAAACGATGTAATATTGAACCAGGAAGCTCAAAACCCAAAATGTACGAAAAGCACAGAACAGTGATTCGCTGTTCCAGTACAAAAAAACAAAAACACCTACACTTTAGACTTCAACTAATGTACCCCCTACTTAAATATATCAACTCTGAGATCACACCACAGTGGAGGAAATAGCAAAGCTGCGAAAATGGCCCACTGATTTGTTTCCCTGGGAAAAAAATTGGTGTTCCGTGGCTTCGCTACTTTCACATTTCGAACATATGAGTTCGATATTACAACATTCGGACTCCTGTGAGTTCAACATTGTAATATAGACCCCTCTACTTCTACTATTTTTTGAAACATCTCTTCTTGAGCAGTCCCATACACAGCCAGCCTTTTCTTCATTTCGACCTCTGATTTTTGGACATTTATCAGCTCATCTGAACATCTGTTTAAATCTTTTTCCATTTTTTCAGCCTTTTGTTATTTGAGTTGATATACTGCTATAATCAATGGAAGGAGGACCCTCTCCCAACTTTTCAAAGAAAACAGCTTTTCAAGAATCTAAAAAAAACACTTGTTGCTACAAACAATGCAAAGCTACATATGTAAAACAAAAGCACCTCTGGAATTCAGTAAAAATGCTATCTACTTAAATACCCCAAACCTAAATTCCATTACAAATCTCATATGTACCCCCCCCCCCCCATCAAACAGCTGCTTATTTTAATCTGTCTAGTTCAGACATGGTTCCAGAAACTCAAAAGTCATTTTCAGCATCATGCAAATATCCACAATCTTCTGGGTAATTACTTCAAAACATGACTTGAAAGCATTAAAGAACATGGATGGATACATGTAAATCAGTTAAATACTCCATAATAATCTAAGACACTACATATGACAGCTCTACATATAACTAAACCACTATGTCATATAAACAACTTTACCTTTACTTATGGAATAATTCCACACAGTTGGAAACCTATACAATCATAGTACCAATACCCAAAATTGAAAATCCCGGGACTTCAGTGTACTGATAAATAAAAATAAAAATCCTAACACACCAGACTACAGATCCATAGCCACTAATAAATTACACATCCAAATATGACATTCTAATAAACAACACAGTTTCAGAAAGGCTTACAACATGCAAAGAGACATATACACAGTTACTAACTGCATATAGCAGGCAAAAGATAAGCTTCCAGGGGCAATCTTCAATGAATTAAGATCATTAGAATCCATAAGCTACGTACTTTCTATTGAGCATTTACATAATTTTGGCATAGATAATACAGCACTTAAATGGCTCTGTGCAAAAAAAGAACCTTTAGGTGCACCATGGTATAACCAAATCAGAAAAAAAAGAGCATCATTTGCAGGGATACCCTCCCAAGATTTATACTAGGCCGTTTGTTGCATAACCAGCCTAAATGTGCATTGTACTCTGATAACATAATTGCACTAACCTCTGACACATCATTCCACTATATTCAAAAGAATTTACAAAATTATGTTAAACATGTGGAACTGGTGAGTTAAAAAGTTACTCATTAGCCGTAATAAAACAACCTCAGTGTGTTGACTGCACTCATCATAAAAAAAAAAAAAAAAAAAAAAAATAGTCAGTCCCTCAGAATGTCAGAGCCAGACAGAAGTCCCCTACCCATAGTAACTCAGCAAAATACCTAGGAAACACACTAGACCATTACCTTATGTTTGATATCTGTATTTGATATACAAGCAGAAAACATGACAAAGCAAGTTATGTCACAACTCAGAATTACCCATAAATATGTAAACTTACATCAACAAGAAGACAGACTAGCCATTGCTATACAGATACTACCTTCTAAAACAAAATATTGCCTACCTGCCTTTATCCTACTTTCAACCCAGAATGCTCACCTCATTTCAGCACTACAGAGATTATGTAGATACCTGTAACGGGAAGGGCTACACTTCTACAAAACTCTGTAACGGGAAGGGCTACACTTCTACAAAACTCTGTAACGGGAAGGGCTACACTTCTACAAAACTCTGTAACGGGAAGGGCTACACTTCTACAAAACTCTGTGACCTTCAGACTGATAAACTGCTTATAATACCCTCCCCATCACCAAAACTAAAGCATACGCAGACCCTTGACCTCTTAATTCAAATAATGCAGATGTCACTGCCCTAAAGAGATCCCCTTTTTGGCAAAGTCATAGGCAAAACTGCCTTCTTAAAACTCACTCCTGTAAGACTTCAAGAAAAATAAATGATTTTAATAAAAAAAAAAAAAAAAAAAAAAAAAAAACTAAAATAATATTTAAAGATGGAATATAAATGTTCATGTTTTGACACAAGCTAGAAAGTAACAGTAGCAGTATACAAACATATTATCTACCTAAAATGTTGATCAAAGAATTTAACAACCTTTGAAAATGTTTCTTTACCAGTTTATTGCACTTATTTTCTCCTGTAAACTTCTAAAATCTTGATAAAACAATTTAGCCTTTAGAAAAGTTTCTATTCCAATTTTTTGTTTTTATTTTCTCCTGTAACCTCACAATGCTACTGATCTGTACTGCAGTACTGTATTTGTATCACAGAGTTCAGTCAGATTTGCTGTAACTGCCTATTTAGCCCAGGTCATGGCCAAACAGGGTCTAAGGACCAGCTCACTACCTAATGAACAAGCTAACTAACAAACTAAATAAAAAAATGAATAGGCTAACATTTATGGACCAGATGTCTTGACAGAGTGAGACCTTTCCACTTCTTTCGGAGAAATATCACCTACATTATGCATTGTTTACCACCAAAAATATACCTACTATGGTTCATACATTGCTCAATTTGTGCCAAGATTACTGAGGGGATTCTCCTATAGAAATGTGATAGACTGCAACCACTACACAATTCTACAGCCAGGACAGTGAGACAACTACTGCCACTGTCGTACAGTGTCACTTTTGCAGAGTCTGTACTGGCTTTCTGTGAAATACTTCAAGCTTTACTTGACCTGGGTCCTTCTTATTTGAAAGAACCACATGCCCCTGAAACCCTCCATTCAGCTATCTAGGGACTGCTTGTGAAAGCAAAGTTAAATTACATGTCTTGGGATGTTGTTTTTTTTTCCTTTCAAGCACCAATCCTGTAGAGTCCTCTATGTTGGCAACTTCAGGAGTATCTGACATTTGGTCGTGTGTTATGCCTCTTAGGACATACTCCTATCATAATCCATACTTGTACAACCTGTGCACTGACGTTTAACTGCTTTTCAATAACATCACTAGCCATTTTACTATATGATTTATCTGCAATTTGTAGTGTGTCTAGATATAGGGGCATAGGTCTAGGCAAATATTTTGGACTGCCTGCTTTAGTTGTTTCATAATAAATATTGAATAATGAAGGTTTGTTTGAAATCCCTGATTACCTTTCTTTTTTACCAGATGCTGAAGGCTGTGAAATTTTTACAGATCAATACATATAACAAAAATGATCTCTGTATATGTATTTATATGACACTTTCTATGTATTATTTCTTTAATGAAAATTATATTTTTAATTAGAAAAATAACTGTTATTTCCTCATCAAAAGCACAGACCTCATCCAGGCTAAAACATTCAAAATGCTTTATTACAACAAATGGGTCACATTATTTGTATTTATTTCATGAAAATGAAACTCATTCAATTCTGCCCTAATCTTCTTGGTAAATCTTTCATCTAACTGTCTTGGACTTTTAACATCTACAGTAGCTCTGTGATATTTCGTCTGTTTCATCCTGATATTTTTTTTATCTCTTGGAGTAGACATGCTCTTCTGACAGCAGTTGCTACTGCAAGGTGTCAGTAGCTGGTCTTTGGTGTGGACCATGTCTACAATCCTGTAGGTTCAGTGCCACCACACCTCATATGACCTGAGTGAAGCAATATTTTTCTTACAGACTTAGGGTGTACAGTGAGGCTATGGTCTATAGAACTGACAGTTGGGCAGATCTCTTCCTCCCGACTCCTCAAGAGGCAATACATGTAATGTGACATCCTCCTACCCATGGAGGTAAAATAAGGAAAGGGCAGTACATCTTTCTGCTGCTCAGCAGGGCATTGGTTGCATCAGTTGCTAAATTCCACTCCCATATCTGAGGACTCATTTGGGTCACACACTGAAACAAATCCATTAAAAAGCCAGTTATGATGCATAACATTTATGGCACATGATCAACTTGCACTGACTATGTGCAGGGTCCTAAAAATATTACTAGTCTGAGCAGAAGTCAACAGCCTCTTTCCAGGTGTAGTGTTTACATTAAAACTGAAACTGATAAAATTTATTGACAAGGCAATTAAAAGTATTGAACAGGGAGATGTACAGCCAGACGTATGCTGAACTTTGAAAAGAGCAATGAATATAAGTTTTTAACACTTAGAATAAGCAATATGCAACTGTTTTTGTTTCTGTTTACAATGAACAGTTCTCCACGGTGGTTTTATAGTGTGTATACCATGTGAAACACTGTTCTCTGAAACTATTGACCATTTATTTACTTCATACTTGGAATTGTTAGTACACTTTGTTTTGGCCTTCCTTGCCATTGACCTCTACTGACTACTGACCCATTTGTTCCCCTTCTTGCTCCCTGAAGCTATAACATCAGCTAGACAGAGTTAGATTCAAGTGAGCCACCATTTGTAAATTGTTCCTATTTTTATGCCCTTCTGTTTTGTCCTACCCCATACCTGATGTGAAAACTGGTAGAGAAGGGGTGAAGGCTGCCAGCCTAATCAAACAGAATTTGATACATAATTCTATAATTTGTGAATATAAATGTAAAATACAGGCTTGTTTCTTAAATGAAAGAAAACACTGTAAAATGTTGAACTTCAGGATTGTAGCAACATTACCATCTGCTGTAAAGAAAACTAAGCCAAGCATTTCAAATATTTCTTTTGAGTTAAAATTATTTCAAATCTGTCCTTTGATCTAGATAGTGGTGCCAAAGAGGCTAGCTGAATACATTCTTTCTATTGTTTAAATTTAAGGAATAATTTCTAGAGTGTACATGTGAAATGTCTTTTATTGTTGTAGTTTCCTGAGCAGGTGTTAGATTGTTAAATAATGTAGCCTGTTAGCCTGGGAACTCCAGACTAAGTTTAAAAATGATGTAATGTGTACACTGGGAAAACCTAAGTAGAAATGTTAGTGATTTTAAACTATTGCTGAGAGAGAGAGAGACAGACTGTAAGCATTTTGATCTTGATATCCAACTCTCAGCACTGCCTTATGCTCTCTTTATGTAAGCAGTATCTTAGAAGTATGTTTTCTTGTAGAAATAGCTAGGGCTATAAAGTTTAGACTAAGTGTTTTTCTGTTATATCAGAACTTTCCTACTGTATTGTTTTAAGTTTTCGTGTGATCTCTGAACTCTTGGAAAGCACTGTAGTGTAGTATTATTGTCCTGTGTTTTTAATTATTTATTATTAAATATTTTTAAAAACCTTTTAGATTGACTGATTTGTGTAGAGTTAAGTTAAGCTCTAGAGTACATTGCATATTTATAGAGTTTACTGCACAAGGCCACTCTAATAAGCCTTAGACTGATTAGTCACACTTACCAATTGGATAATAATAATGCACAGTAATAATTGGACACCCTTTTAAGGGCCTTCGGGTAGCTGATAAGTATTAGCTGGTGGTGGCAGTAGTTACTACCGTATAGTCTGGGTAAAGGGGCACAGGTGGAGAATCTGTGTCAGCCTTTCCCAGGAGTGTCTGTGAATCTGTATAAATACTTATCTCAAAGTGTGTGTGGTGTGTCAGCTACCTGGGCAGGGGCACGAAGCACTGGTGGGACAGAAAGGGTACTGGAGGTTAGCTTGCCAGCTAGGCTGAGATCTGGACCCTATAGCTGTGCCAGTGGGGAGTCTTATTGGGGACCTGGGGATCAACCAGTCTCAGACTGACTGTGATCTCTGTGTGTGCACTTAAGGGAAATTGTACTTTACTGTGTGTATTTGTTATCCTTTCCTCTTATATGAGATGTCCTCCCTGGTGTTAGTGGTGAGGATTGAGGCTCCATGACTGCTGGGCCAGGGCTCAGCCGTCACACCTGATTCACAATGATGCTAATATGGATATACATAGGCATTCTGCCACCGTGCTTCTCCACTGTTTTTGGGTGGGCTGATGTTGGTGCTCTCCTTCACTATCTGAGTTCTCCCCTGTTCTCGGACTGTCATGACTGACTGTCTCCTGATAAAAACCTTAAGGCTCTCCCTGGGATAGCTCAGCCATCAATACCACATTCACTCGTACTGCACACGGACTATGTCCAGTTAGCTGACCCAGGATTCCTGCACAGCAGTCAGGGCTCCATCCCTGTGTGTCACAGAATCTTCTATTACTATATTTGTTACTCGGACCACTCTTTTCTTGAGATAACTTCCTTAAGATTCAAAACATCATTCCTTGACAAAAAGAAAAGAAAAAGAAAACTGAAGGTTTGTGTAACTGAATAATAAAATACTCATATAAAAATAGAAACAATTGGTTTGTGAAATGCTTCTTCCCCCAATCTAGGGCTGTTTACATTTCTTTGATGATAATAACATCAAAAGACTTTGGCACAGAATACAGTTCTTCATGTTCGTTGAAAATGGGAAAATAGCAGTTCAGACTACTTAAGTATGTTTCCCATAGTGGTTTTGCACAATTGTTATGCAAGTTTTAACTTGATGTGACAATATTCTAGTGTAATCACACAATCTTCTCTTCCTTAACACTTCAGAATGTGGCAATGAATGTTTACAGAAACATGTCTTTAATCTCCTGATCCAGCAATAGGAAATCAAAGGATTATGATCAAAAGATCCTTAAAATTAACTGAAAAGTAATGCTTGAATAATTGTTCAAATTTATGTTGTAAGATGCTGAAATAAACACTAAACTGATGCACGTGTGTATGAATTTATATCCATTTACTAACTACTTATCCTTGACTTTGCATTTAAAACTGTATAACAATTACCCTTGTCAAACTGCTCATGTGCTTCTTTTGCATATCACAAAAGCTTTGAGGTATTAATTATGATCAGGAAAGATAAAAGGATATAAGGACAGAATATCTGTGGCATTATAACGTTATACTCCAGACAGCCATAACAAAGTAAGGCTGAGGCACTGGGAAAAAGGTACTGTTTAACAGTTTTACATGGATGATTAAATAGTACATCTGTGTTTGGGAGTACAGAGCAAATGAAACAAGGAGCAGTGTGGCAGGATGAAAGATTTATGGAGAGGAAAAGCTACCAAGTAAGAAGATATTTCTATGCAGTTAAACAAATGATTATCTTGCACCTCTCTGTGAAAGCTCAGTTTTGATGAGTTAACACCTGTAGATGTTACAAATGGTGATGGGGTTTCCAGTGGAAATTGAACTACATTTATAAAGAGTTTCCTCTCTGGAAATTTAGAATGTCTTAAAAGGTGAAACATTCAGTTTTATGACAAAGTAACTGAGGCTTAGATATGCAGGAATTTGAAGACTTCTGAATATCCTGTACAGCAAACCATCTCACAGTATATCAAGTCCATTGCCCTCAGACATTTCATATGCTGTCATGCCAAGGTTACACCATATTAAGCAGCTAATCAACCATACATTTACAGATAAAGACACAATAATTTGCAAAACCAGATGTTCCTGCAGCTTCAACCATCCAGTGCCTGTTGCAGTCATACTACAGTCCCACATGAGAAATGTACTGATCTGTCTCACCCTTCCAGGCACAGAATGATCTGGCACAGTTAAGGAGCTTTGGTGGTCTTGCAAATTACAGTACAGGTAGTTGTCTGAGGTTGGCAATTTCCAATAAGCTGGACCAAAGTTTGTAAAGACAAAATTGAAACATACTGTTCTACATCACCTGCCTTTCCCTCCTGTGTTATCCTGAGATCACTTAAATTAGTTTTGTACTTTAAGCTCCCCTAATATATTTGTCCTTGCAACATGAACCAGGAGTCTATACTATGGCCATAACCACCCTCTCTGATGAAAAATGTTTTCCTGTTTTACTTGTTAACATATTTTCATCCAGCCTTTATACCAGGTCACATCATGAAATGTTTTATACAGAAGAGACTACCATGCGGTCTTTTATTAGTGCAGTTCAGCTATTTAAAGTCTTCTTCCATACATGCCTTGACTCTTCTGTGTGATCCTTTTATCTTCTACTGGCTCTACTCCAAGCAGATTTATGCAAATCCAGTTGCCCGTTGTCACCCAGAAAGCTTCAAAATATGTTTGTTTTAATCTTTGGTGACTTCAGCTGCAGAAAACTATAGTTATACAATATGAATGGATATGTTAAGATAGTTTGTGTACTTAAGATAATGTCTCCATGCATTTGCAGCCGATGAACTGAGTTTAGAACAGTTTAGTTTTGATCAGAAAGTGCAGACCCACTAAACTGTATGGGCATTAGTCAGTCACATGGAACTATTAACTTTTTTTTAAGGAAATGTGTGCCTTCCAGTCTTCACCACCTTGCACTGATTTAAATAACTGTTTTTAGCACTATTTATTATACTATATCACAACAAACTTAAGTTTGTTAATAGTTGGTTACATGGTGCAAAGGGTTAAATAAAGCTCTGACTATGAGCCAGATGACCTGGGATTGAGTAGTGACCCAGGAGAGCTGATGTGAGAGAGTGCAGTGAGTGGCTACCACTGGATCACTATTCTTTGGTGGGGGGAGGCAGTCTTGCCCCAACAATACCAGCATATACTTGGAAACTGAGGAACATGTCATGTAATGTATGTGCTGGGGATGTACTCTTGGCTCTACAAAGTTGTGACTGCTTTGTAGCTATCCAGTGCTGTGTGCAGAAATGCACATGCTCCCTGAGGAAAGAATTACAGGCTGTTATGTCTGAAAGCACGTCAGTAGTTATGGAGGGGGTATAATAGTTAGGGAGTGAAATCCCCTCATTGCTGCTTAAATGATATCTGTTTTATGACATGCTCCTGCTCAGCTCATGGAGGGGGGGGGTGAAAAGTTGACTGCACCATAAGCTGGATGGTTTGTAGGTGGGAGGACAGAAAAATATATAGCAAGAAATTAAATGTACAATATTTCATATACATAGAAAAAGCCGGACTTAACCACATACAAACACACACACCCTGTTTTACAGCTGCAAATCATCCAGATCATTCCAGACTAACACTTCTTAGCATACTGTGCCTTGTTTTACTTTTGACCTTGCTTTCTTCACTTGAGACAGAAGAAACAAAATAGGTACGTCATACAGACATATATCTGTATTAACAACAATTCATAGCAAACTCCACCCAAATAAACATATATAAACTTTCAGTATAAACCTGCATCTAGATGTTAAATTAAAATGTGATGTAATCAAAACATTTACAGTTAAAAAAATGCCAGCATACCCAAAAATGATAAGTAATGGACACCAGTTACATATCACTGCACAGCCACAACATTGTTCATATTAGCATCATTACAAACCCCGCTAAATAGTTATCCTAATTACTGAGCCATTTACCCACATCACAAGTATCATTAAAAAGCCAGACTTTCCTACCATAACTAAAACCTCAACATTGTGGGCAATGGTAAAGGAAAACAACATTCTGAGGACAGACAGTCTCATGCAATAATATTAAATGCATTTTGTGGTGAGTTTCAGAAAAAAAGGAAATGTCTGGAAAGAAACACAATTGGCATCCCTGATATTTTATTTCCTTCTTCCTTGCAGTAACTAAAATGAAACAATGACGGTTAGAAATTGCAGATATTGTGAGCCCCACACACACACACACACACACACACACACACACACACTAGTAAGTTAATTACACATCTAGGTGGTTGGTTAAGATTAGTTAGTTTGCTCACTGGGTTAACATACTGGCACAAGACCCTTTTCAGCCACCAACTGGGCAAAAGAGGTAACCACAACAAATTACAAATTGATTAAGAAGATGTAGTAATTGAGCGCATAGTTGAAGACAAAATGATTACGAAGAGCAGACTAAGCAAAACAGTAAAGTGTAATCAAACAAACGGAAGTAGCCAGTATATACATAATGTGTACATCTGTTAAAAACCTAGAGTAGCAGAGCAGAAGTACAAAAAGCAAGTCAAAGGGGAAGCTATGATAATATATATATATATATATATATATATATATATATATATATATAGATAGATATATATATATATATATATATATATATATATATATATATATATAGTGGACATAAGTGTATACACCCCTGTTAAAATGCCAGGTTTTTGTGATATAGAAATAATGAGACCACAATAAATTATTTCAAAACTTTCCCCACCTTTAATGTGACCTATATTTAACCTGCACAATTCAAGTGAAAAACAAATCTGTTAGGAGAATAATATAAAAAATAAAAAATGTACGAAAAGCTGGTTGCATAAGTATGCACACCCTTAATCTAATACTTTGTTATGTGTGCACACCCTTAAACTAATACTTTGTTTAAGAACCTTTTGATTTAATTACAGCATTCAGTCTTCTTGGGTAGGAGTCTATCAACATGGCACATCTTGACTTGGCAATATTTGCCTACTCTCCCTTGCAAAAGTGCTCCAAATCTGTCAGATTGCGAGGGCATCTCTTGTGCACAGCCCTCTTCCATCTTGAAACCCAACCCCATAGATTCATAGGTAGGTACTAGGCTACTGGCCCAAGGGCCTACGTAAGCCTAGCCAACAAGATTCCCTGGCTTACGCCACCCAAGAAAGTTATTTTGCTGTGCCACTGTTGAGCAGAGACAGAGAAGGGATCACCGGGGTCTATTTCCTATTTCCCATCCACTCATCAAGATTTTTCTTGAAGAGTGCTAATGAAGAACTTTGCTTGACATAGACGGGTAGCCTGTTCCAGAGTATGGGAAGTCTCTGGGACAGGAATCTATCCCTCCAGCATGTCCTGTTTATTGTGGTGACAAGGTTTAGGTCCCTAGAGCATGTAGCTCTGAGGAATTGGGATTTCTTTAGGTGTAGCATGTCCAACAGCTCTGGGTTTGAAATAGCTTTATATGTTAGGCAGAGATCACTTCAGAGTAGACGATATGCTACAGAGTAAAGCTGGAGTTTTTTGAGACATAGGCCAGAAGTATGGAGAATATGGGAGATTGTTGTCACATGTAGTACACAACCAGTACTTGCCAGAAATTCCTGCAGCTCCTTCAGTGTTGCTGTAGGTCTCTTGGCAGCCTCCCTGACCAGTTTTCAACTTGTCTTTTCATCAGTTTTGGAGTGATGTGCAGTTCTTTGCAATGTCACTGTTGTCTCATATTTTTTCCACTTTTTGATGACTATCTTCACTGTGTTCCATCATATATCCAATGCTGTGGAAATTTTTTTGTTCCCTTCTCCTGACTGACATCTTTCAACAATGAGATTCCTTTGACACTTTGTAAGCTCTCTGTGAACCATGGCTTTTGCTGTAGCAGGCAACTGAGTAAATGTCAGGAAAATCTTACTAGGACAGCTGAATTTTATTTGGGGTTAATCAGAGTTGTGAAGGCTGCCAGCCTAACCAGATAGAATTTTGCAGATAATTCTGCCATTTGTAAATATTAATGTAAACCACAGGCTTGTTGTATTAAATGTAAAGAAATACTGTTACATGTGGAACTGGAAATAAATTCGACAGCAGTGAACTCTACTGACCAAAGTAAAGCATGTGGTGACCCTTTGACGTAGACAGTGGTGCCAAAGAGTCTAGATGAAGGAATTTTTGCTATTGTTTTAACCAAGAGTTAAACATGCAAATGTATTTTATTGCTCTGCTTCCTGACCAGCTGCAAGTTAAAAGGAGATGTTAAGAATGTAAATGCAGTTTCTGTTAGCCTGGGAGCCCAGGGAAGTGTGAAGAATGATGTAATGTGCAGCCTGGGAACCCCAGGAAAGTGTGAAAATGATGTAATGTGAATCAGAGCTGCATTTTCAATTTAAACAGAGAGAACCATAGAGTATTAAGTATTTTTGTCTTGACCATCCAAATCACCAGCACTCTGCCTGTTTCTATATGTAGGTTTATCTTAAGGACTTGTGTTTTCTCTTAGAAATAGCTAGAAACTAGAAAGATTAGACTAAGTGTTTTTCTGTGATGTCAGAACTGTACTACTGAATTATTTTAAGTATTTCTCTGTGATCTCTGAACTCTTGACTAGCACTGTGTAGTAAGAAGTATTGTCTTGTGTTTTTAGTATTTATTATTAAATATTTTTAAGCCTTTCAACTGTGGCTGTTTTCTGTAGAGATAATTTAAGCTCTGGAGTACATTGCATATTTATAGTGTTTACTGTCCAAGTCACTCCAAATAAGCCTTGACTGTTTAGTCACACTTACCAATTAGATAATAATATTGCACAGTAATAATTGGACACCTTTTAAGGGCCTTTGAGTAGCTGATAAAAATTTGTTGAGTGGTGGCAGTGATTTCTACCGTATAGTCAGGGTAAAAGGGGCACAGCTGGAGAACCTGTGCCAGCCTTCCCCAGCAATGTCTGTAAGGTTGTATAAACTCTTATCTCAAAGTGTGTGTGTGTGTCAGCTACTTGGGCAGGGACACAAAGCACTGGTTGGACAGAAAGGGTGCTGGAGATTTTAGCAGCCCAGCTGGCTGAGATCTGCACCCTATAGCTGTGCCAGTGGGGAGCCTTATTGGGGAGCGACCGGCCCCGTACTGCCTGTGATCTCTGTGTGCTCTTAAAGGAAATTCCACTTTACTGTATGCATTTGTTATCCTTTCCTCCTATATGAGATGCCCTTCGCTGGTGTTAGTGGTGAGGATTGAGGCTCCTTGATTGCTGGGCCAGGGCACGGGCATCACAAGAGTCTCTTTAATTGATGACAGCTGTGTACCCAAGAATACTTAATGCTGTAATTAAAGCAAAAGGTGCTTCAACAAAGTATTAGTTTAAGGGTGTGCACAATTATGCAACCAGCTTATTGTACGTTTTTTTATTTTTTATATTTTTCCCCAAACAGATTTGTTTGTTTTTCCATTGAATTGCAGAGGTTATAGGTCACATTAAAGGTGGGAAACATTTTGAAATTATTTATTGTGGTCTAATTTTTTTATATCACAAAAACCTAGCATTTTAACAGGGGGTGTGTACATTTTTTATACCCACTGTACAAATGTAGATACTAGCTTGTCAACAAGAGTGGTTAAGCAGTAAGATAAAATTACAATGATGGAGGGCCCAAACAAGTTCAGTGAACTGTGAGAGAGTGCCAGAAACCACAGACATTTATGTAAATGGTTGACACTATCCTGGATCTCTGAAGCAGGTACACTTGTTAAGTGAGGCTTTGACCTTTTCTTGAAGAGGGTGAGATTGTCTTTTTCATTATTATCAGTAGATAGGCTAATGAAACATAAGCGATGTCTATATTAGCATGTTTCTTTGAACTACCTTCTCCTTGCTTCTCATATTAGATTTTACTTCTTCTTACCTTACTTGTACCAAACCTCTCTGTATTTCTCTCTCCTCTTTCCTATTGTCTTTTTGTTCCACTACTACTCTCCTCCCTATTTCCTTGCACTCTCTTAAAAAAAAAAAAAAAAAAAAAATTGTATAGAATTAAAGGAATGAGGTTTTCCTTTTATTTTAGCTGTATTGTTAACATTTGTAAACTATTATGTATTTCTTCTTGTCCATATATGCCTAATACCTTTGATTTGTTTTAAATTGTCTGTTCTTTTGGAGCTTTTCTCCCCGGGCCTCTACTGAAAATGGACATATATCCAGTTAGACTAGCCCGGTCAACAAATGTTAAATAAATAAATAAATAAATAAATAATATTTCTAGGTAACCTATTAATATTGTAGAAAGTATCAATGCAGAGTCCCAAAACATCAAGCAACTACTGTTTAGTAAAGTTTAATAAAGCTCTTCAATGGGAAACGATACAATTTTCTGTAGTGTGACCACAAGTTAGACATTACAAGACGTACTCTCAATCATACCTCCCAACTGCCCAGACTTTAACAGACTGTCCAGATTTTTGCCTCAGATTTTTGGTCTGTTCCTCATAAATTCTTGGGTTTCTGACAAATGATTGACAAACCATTGAGGATGGAAGTCAGAAAATAATGAAATGCTGTTGAGTTTCAGACTTCGTACCCTTCAGACAATTCACACTAATGGGAAACCTGTTATTTTATCAACCATTTAAGTTTATAAAAGCAATATTTAAAAATTGTCCCTATTTTAGGGGCTTTATCCCCGTTATTTATGGCATTGTCCAGAATTTTTGCTCTAAGAGTTTGAGGGGTATGCCTTCAATGTTTTCTTAAATTAATTTAAGAGAGGATCACATTCAGTCAAAGAAGAATGTAGTCTCGTCTGTTGCAGTTTTGCAGATCTGATCAATGTCATGGACTGTTCAGGTGGTATTCAGTTAAGTCTCATTTACAGCTGTCTTTATCAATATGTCAGTCAGTGCCAACAGTATCTTCCTAGTTGTGGGTCTGCAAATGGACAAGAGAATCTCTTTTTTACTCACCCCCACTTCTAACTCAAAAACAATCTGAAAAGCTCAATTAAAGATCGTTTTTGAAGGTCCAAAACAACCTTTTGGTTTTGTATAAAAAGGTATTTACATCTGTATTTATGAATGGAAACACTTTTTTAAACATGCATGACATAGGCCATGTTACATTTACATAAATGACAATAAACCATAGTGACACAATCTCCGTTGCAAACATTATACATTCCAAAATGTGTGAGACAACTGTAATTGCAAACATTATACATCACTTTTAACATATCCAGTCATTGTTAGTCGACCATTACACAGCTCATTCCAATCCTGCCTCCTTTTAAACCTCGCTCCTCCTCTGCATGTATTGATCCCACAGCTCCCATTTTTTTCTTATGTAACTTGCTCCTACTCTTTTCTAAATATCCCAGTTCCAGTTGTTTTAACTCTGTTACTATCCATAGGTTCATAGTTAGGTACTAGGCTATCTGCCCAAGGGTCTACGTAAGCCTAGCCAAGAAAGTTCCCTGGCATACGCCACCCAAGAAAGTTATTTTCCTGTGCCACTGTCGAGCAGAGACACAGAAGTGATCCCCGGGGTGTATTTCCTATTTCTCATCCACTCATCAAGATTTTTCTTGAAGAGTGCTAATAAAGAACTTTGCTTGACATAGATGGGTAGCCTGTTCCAGAGTATGGGAAGTCTCTGGGACAGGTATCTATCCCTCCAGCATGTCCTGTTTATTGTGGTGACAAGGTTTAGGTCCCTAGAGCATGTAACTCGGAGGGATTGGGATTTCTTTAGGTGTAGCATGTCCAACAGCTCTGGGATTGACATAGCTTTATATGTTAGGCAGAGATCACCTTGGAGTAGGCGATATGTTACGGAGTAAAACTGGAGTTTTTTGAGGTGGTCAGTGTAGGGCATTTGTTTGAGGCCAGTAATCCTCTTTTGTATGGTACTTCTGTGGCCTTTCCAGCTGCTGCAGATGTCTTATGAGGTACATTACAAAAGGGGCATTGCATTCTATAATAGGTCTAATGAGTGTCGAGTGGAGGGGAACAATGACCTCTTTTTTCCTGGATGAGAACCCATTTATGATGAGGTGTGCCATGTAGAAGGACTTCCTGACTACTGTGGCGATGTGACTATCAAAGGAGAGACTACTGTCCACCTGGGTCTCAAGGGCTCTTATCACACATTCGGTGTTAAGTAGATTGCTGCCTATGTGGTAGTTCATGGTACAGAGTTTTTACCAAAGGGGATGACACTGCACTTTTCGGCATTGAGCTTGATGCCATGACTTTGACACCAGGCATCTGTCTCAGCGAGGCCCTTCTGTAGGATGTCCACATCATTTGGGGACTTGACTATGGCTCCTAGTTTGCAGTCATCTGTGAACTTCGTTAGCCAGAGGCCTTCTGTGTTAGCCTGTACTTCAGAGAAGTAGATACCAAACAGGAGAGGTCCCAGGATGGAACCCTGTGGTACTCCATTTGTCACTGCTTTGAGGTCAGATTTGGAGTCTGCAACTTTTACAGTGTGTGTTCTGTCAATGAGCCAGTTGGCAACCCATCTTGTGACATAGGGATTTATACATAGTTTAGTGAGTTTAGCTATAAATCCAGAATGGGGGATGTTGTCAAAAGCCTGGGCGAGGTCAAGATAGGCTGTGTGAACCACCTTACCTCATCTATGGCTTTGGTGACTGCCTCAAAGAAGTTGATCAGGTTCAGGAGGCATGATCTGCCTTTCACAAACCCGAACTGGGTGGGATCCAGAGTTTGGAGGTTACCAATGTCTTTGTTTATGAGTTCCATGATGATACGTTCCATGGCCTTGCAGACCAGGCTCGTCAGGCTAATAGGTCGATAGTTCCCAGGATCAGTGGTGGCTCCCCCTTTGTGGAGTGGGATAACTGTTGCTGTGTGCCATTCAGTGGGCACAAAGCCTGATGCAAGCTACTTCTAGTAAAGCTGGTTTAGAATTTGATTTCCATTTTCTAGTAATTGCTTTTTTGGTTGCCATCATAATTAGACTCAGCAAGGCCTCACTACGTCTTAGTTCTGATTTGTATCATAACTCAAAAAAATCATTTTACTAGTCACTTCAACTTGCTCACCCAACTCATTATACCCCAGAAAATATGTTCCCAGTTACCTCTTTCTGCCCCATCACACCTCCAACATTTGTTGTCTACCTGAGGAAAAATTCTTTGTCTTCTTGAGGTATAAAAATACCTAAGCACTTCCAGGTAAAGATCCAAAATGTTCTAGATCTTGTAGCATATTTGGGTGACAAACATATATCCCTCTATTGTTTCTTTGTGACTTGATTAACTAATCTCTTTCCCCAGTCCTTCCTAACCTCCTCTGATTGATTCTTATAGTACCATGCAATATTTTATATGCTCTATTAATTATTCCTTTCTTAATCGCAACTTCTGTTCTAGATTCTACTAAAAAGTCTACCAGTGATGGTCTTTTGTTTAGGCTACCCCCCCCCCCATTTCTTTCTCTTTGCCTAATTTCTGACATCAGTCCTTGATGTTTGTTTGTCTTTCGGCTTTTCCCGGTTAGGGGTCGCCACAGCGGAACTCTGGTCTGCTAATGACTGGCAGTAGATTTTTACAGTGACGAGTTGCTAGCTCGACACCCAACCTTCAATGAAGGCACGCCCATTCACGCATGTCTTTTGGAACACCACTCGACCGTGGGGACAACAATGCAGACTCCACACAGAAGGCACTCCCCGCACTCCAGCCGAGAATCGAATGGGAGAACCTCTTGCTGTGAGGCAACAATGCTACCGCTGCACCACTGTGGATTGACATCAGTCCTTAATATGTAAGGCAATATTTAACCTGCAGTCCAAATAAGTTCTTGGCATCTTCCCATTCTATTACCCTTCCCTTTCTGGTTATTTGCTGCCAGTACCTTGGTCCCTTTGCCAGTTTTCTCCAATACATTCCTGCCCCCTCTTGCTTATTGTCTGTATCTCTAATTTCAGTCATCCCTATCAACAGAGTCTCCTTTCTCCATTTCTGTGTTGGCTTAGTTCTTAGAAGACCTTCTGCTACTTTATGAATATAATATTCTGTATGATTATTGTTCTCCTTAAAGGTCTGCATCCAAAATCCCAGTCTCTCCTTGTTACTTGAAATTTCCCTCTGTTTCATCACCATCTCTTTCCACTTTGAATTATAGCTTTCTGCTTGTGCTATGTATAGCAGCCTTAACTGTGTTGCTCTGAAATACCCCTTCAACTTGGGTAATCCCAATCCACCCTGTTCTATTTGAAGACTAATCTTATCCCACTTGACTCTTGCTGTCTTCACCTCCCAGATAAAATCCTTCAGCTCTTTATTAATTGCTTTCAACAACTTCTCTTCTGGTTGATAAAAATATGCTTGACCAGTACATAAGACTAAATGGACTAAATACATTTTAACTTCTTATATCTTACTATCAATATACTATCAATATACATATAACAGAGATTCCATTGTCTCAATTACTGTATTATCTTTTATTTAGTCTCTTCCCACATATCCTTAGCTGCCACATCAGTAAAAGTTTTAATCCATACTCCTAAATACTTCATTTTATCATGTCCCCATAAATATGGATATTGTTGAACCAGTTTGTATGTGGGTACATAATTTACCGCTATTACCTTTGTTTTTGCTTCATTAATTTTGTAACTCAAAAAAGGTTTGAAACTGTCTAAATATGTTCCACAGCAGTGTAATTTCTCTTTCTGGTTTTGTCAGGTAAAAAAATGTCATCTGCAAATAGAGCAAGCATTTCTTGACTACTACACCAATTGTATCTTTACATTTCTGAGTCTCTTATTTTCTTTGTCAATGGTTCTAAATATAATGCAAATAACAGGGGGGACAGGGCACTCCTACCTGGTTCCTGTGCTTGAGCAGAGATAATCAGAGAGGACCCCACCCACTTTACTTTTCGCCTCCAATCCTTCATATATCCTCCTAATCAACCTTATAATTTTATCAGGGAATGCAAATGCTTCCATTGTTCTACTCACAACATCCCAGTTTACTCTGGCAAATGTTTTCTCTGCATCAACACCTACCAGCAACAGTGGTATTTTCTTACATTCTGCTTCCCTCTGCATCATCACTGTTCTGTTTACGTTGCCAAAAGTTTGCCTCACTGGCACAAAACTACAGCGATCCATATCTATCAATTTTGGTATCATTGTTGCCATTCTTTTACCCATTACAGACATAAACACTTTATAATCATGATTTAGTATTGAAATGGGCCTGTATGAAGCTGGATCAAATGGATATTTAACCTTTTTAGCTAGTACAGCTACTACTGCTTTCAGTGATGTTGGTATTTCTTCTTCTCTTAAAATACTGTTAACAAAGCCTTCCAGATCTTCATCAGTTTTTCCCTCCTAGCTTCCAAACGTTGACAAGAATGCTATCTAATGCTGGGGACTTTCCTGTAGATTGGTTACACATCATCATTTTTATCTCATCTCCTCTTATCCTATCCTAACTGTTAGTAATTGAGTCTCCTCTCCCTCTAGTCTTAGCACATTTAATTAGTCCATAAATGTTTCCACTTGTACCTTTTCTTGATTTCCATATTTCTCTGCTTTATACAAACTTTCATAGAATTTCCAAAATATTTCTAATACTTCTACAGGATACCTAGTTATCTTCCTTATAATAGGCTCTCTAAGCTTGGTGACAGCCCATTCTACTTTCTTTTGTCCGAGTTGTTGTGCTAAAAGTTTTGGTGCTCTGCAGTAATTTTCAAAAAACTGTTGCTGAACAGCAATTTTCCTAAACTCATGCATATTATCAAAGTAGTCCCTTATTTTTTGTTTAGCATTCTGCAGTTGCTCCTCCTCTTGTTCTGTGAGATTCCCGCTATTTCGCAATACTTTAATATTTGTCAGTCCCTCTAAAAAATTCTTGTTACATCTTAACCATATGTCGTTCTTTTATTTCCACCCTACTTTTAAATTCCATTTTAATTTTATCTAACTCCTTAGCTATATATTCAGAAGAAGTTTTTATCTTCTCTAATAGCTCCTGAATAATTTCCACTACCCATTCCTTATATTCCTCTCTTTTCAACAGGTGGGAAAGTACCAATGTCTCATTTTTATTATAGTTATTATTGGCACTTGATCTGAGTTAGTTATTGGATGCGTATCAAGACTTTCAGTTAAATGCACATGTTCCTGCGAAATGTAAATTCTGTGTAGCCTAGCCCATTTTTTTGTATCTTGGGGAATAATATGTAAATTCATTCCAAATTCCCAGTACTGAATTCACATTTTCCATGCCAAATATTTTCATATTTTTTTTTTAAAATCTATCCTCCTTTGTTATATTTCCCTTTTTGAGGCCCCAGATACATCTTCACTGTTGCAAATCAAATTCCAGTCCCCAACTATAAGTAATATAACTTGGTGAAAGCTGATCATTTCTCACAGAATTTTCTTTAGCTATATTATAGCAGTTTTTTGGTGGAATATAAATGCATGCCAGTGTAATCCTCCTTCCTTGCCAGTAGCCCCTTAGTACAACAAATCTACCATTATTGTCTTTTTTTCCTCTTATATTACTATTGGAGCTCCTCTTGCAATTAATATAAGTACTTCTCTCTTCCTTTGCTCCAGGTATTCTGCTGAATAACAATCCTGAAAACCTTTCTTTATCAAATTCACATGGTCAGTTCTTTCCAGGTGTGTCTCCTGTAGCATAGCTATTTGCACTCTACATTTTTAAATATACTTCACAACTACTCTTTTTTGGATTTATCTGTGAGACCATTAACATTTAAAGACATTATGGAAAGAATTATATTCTTGAGGGATTATTGCTCCCAACTTTTTTATATAACAGCTTTTTTGCTAAGTGCCTAGTTCCAGCTTTTGTGTTACATGCATGCACTGTTTGGAAGGTATCTTTTATACAACTGTTTCTTGTTATCTCCATTTGAGCCTATGTCACATCTTGCAGAACTTTTTGTTTTATTGAAAACCCTCAAATAAAAATACACACACACCCCTAGTACCCCCCAAAACCTACTAACTTAATAATAACACACAAAACTTCAAATATTGAAGTTTTACCCCCTTAACAGGAACATAAGTTCCAAACTGACAGCCACACACACAGACTTGAGCTAAACAGAAAGAAAGCTTGCCCATGCTAAGAAGCATGCTGGAGCCTATGATTCTATTAAGTGCTGTCTGATTTTGCCTTATCTTTATAGCTCTCCCAGGTGGGAAACACTTGAATGCTTTCAGAAAACATTTTCTCCAAGCCATTTCTCTTTATTAGATTGTCTGCTAATGACATGAGAGCCAGATACAGGACTGTTTTACTAGAAAAAAAATATTATAATATTCAATATTCTTTTTCATTTACTTGTTTCTGTCAAAACCTGTTAATATACAAAGGTAACAGTCATTTCCCTATGCAAGAATCAGAAAAAGCACACTGATTTTTCTTCTGTCGTGGTCTTTTAGCCAGACCCCCCCCCCTTTTTTTTACATTGCAGTGCCTACATTTCTTAAAACTAAATAAGGAAAAGAAAATGGGAAAAAAGAAACAAAAGGAATAAACAGAAGTACCTACTTACATTAGTATCCACATTACACTTAAAAATAACTGAAAAAAACTTTACTTTATAACATGCAGAGAAAATCATGCACCACTTAAGTAATATTGTTAAGAAAAATTTGTTTTACTTAGTTACTCTCTCCCTCCTCTTCCCCTCTCCTGAGTATCTGTCCAAACTTTAATGACAAGAAGTAGGGCACATGTTTTAGAGTCCCATACAAGTTTAACAAAGTCCAAACAAGTCTGATATTTCCAGATTTTCTTGTTCTGTTCTGTTTCACAAATATAATTATTGCTTTGTAATCCCACATTTTTCACTTTCAAGGTTACTAATTGTAGTCTCCAAACATTAATGACATGAAGAAGGGAATACGCTTTAGAGTCCCCTACAAGTTTAACAAAGTCCAGTATTTCCAGATTCTTTTGTTCTATTCCTGTTAATCTCAATCACCCAAACCCCCAGCTTCTGCTCATCTCCAGTGTACACTTGATTTTTCTTGTCAACTACTGTACTTTTTTATCGCTTTCAATCATTTTCTGTTGAAACACTGAAAAAAGATTTACTGGCACAGTCTCTCTGTGGTCTTTATTACCAGAACAAGAGGCAGAAACTCCTGTTTCATGGTTTACTTTTAGTTGGACAAGCTTTTGTAGTTCTTCCTTAGCATATACTTCATCAAAAAATGTTTTGTTCCTCCAAGGAAAAATATTTTGAGGATAGCTGGGAATAGCAGATTGAATCTCATGCTTGCTTCTCGGCATGCCCTATAAAATGGAATAAATGTATTCCTCTTCTGCTTGGTGTACAATGAGTAGTCATTTTCCACAAACACACTGCTGTCTCCCACTTTTAGTACTTTGTCCTTCAGCCACAGTTTTGTCAGAAGCAATTCCTTCTGCTAGTAAGATTGCATTTTTACTATTAAAGGTCTAGGTTGTTTTCTCATAGCCAGATTTGGAGCATACACTTGATGTGCCTTTTCAATTAACAGTTCTTGTTGTGAAATACCAGTCCATTTGCTTATTTGTACTTAAATAAAATGAATACAATCTGTTCCTTCCAGCTTCTCTGGTACAGCAGAAAATCTAAGGTTTTCCCTACGTGCTCTGGCCTCTATTTATTTATTTATTTATTTATTATTTATTT